>NC_046158.1:94078145-94188145 GCF_011064425.1 Rattus rattus
ATCCCCATGTGTTGCTGACCATCCAATACAAAGCTCCCCATAGGCTGACCCTCTGGACTATACGCTGCTCCTTGGCTCACTGAAGGATCAAGAAGAAAACCTGATTGTAGTCATTCGAGGACACAGAGGAGAAAGAAGAAAAGATATACCACACAATCAGCAATTGTTCCTGCTGCATCAAGGACATGTCACAGAACAATGTGGATGGCACTTTAAAGATGGTGGCTGATATGGGGGGAGGGGGAAAGAGACTCAGAGACCAGGCATGGGGAAATGGCTTCTGCTAGCACAGTAGGCCAGCCAGCCTGGTTCTCTGTCTATCCGGTGAAGGGTAGACAATGGACAAACATTGCACGAAGCCCTTCACCTGGAGTTTTGTGTTCTTACCATCTCATGGGCTTAATAATCAAGTGCACGTCAGTAGAGAGATCAGAAGTTTGAGTGTCTTTATAAGGTAAAATAGATTCAACTAAATGTTTGCCTTTTTACCCACATCAAAACCTGCGAACTTGAGAACCAGGATGTTTCAATTGTTTTATACTCTTCACCCTGGCCTTCAGAAAGAGAAGGGTGGTGTTTTAGCACGATTGAGGAAATGTGTCTAAAAGAGTAGTAGTCATCATATATTGCTTAAATGAAGGCCAGAGTTAGAATCCCCATCCACCACAGGAGTGGCACAATCAATGCGAGAAAAGCTGATGTTTGTTCTTACAACCTTTTTTTTTTATGGAGACCACACCTCCTCAGCAAAGTAAGGGCGTTGCCCATTTCAGAGCAAAGCACTCAGGAGGACATGGGATGGTTCCGACAGCTCTGTATAATAAGTGTTTCAGAGAAACGGAGAGGCATTGTGAGAAACCCCCACATGTATTTCAGCTGGATGGATGTAATGCATTTTAAACAAAGGTAATAATCTTTTAATAAAAAATAATGCCGGCAACGAATGTCAGGCTTTAATAGAATATTATGAATAGTCAAAGCAAATGAATGGGCCTAGTGAGTTTAACCGTGTACGCCCTGGCACAGAGTGCAAGGCACGCACCAAGGAGTTGTGGGTAACAAGAAAATGAGAGTGTGCTAATGATTGGATGCAGACAGGCAAGGAGTAATTCCAGAGTTCACAGTCAAACAAACTGCTTGTGGCACGAATACTTGTGCCCAATTACCAATTGAGAAAGAAAAGCAAAAGCGTTTTCTGTAAGCCGGTTCAGTAGAGTTGGGGTGGGAAATCTCCAATTAGCACCAATTAGTGAAGTTGCTTCCTAGAGGAGAATTCTGGGGATATTAAAAAAAATTCTCCCAGAATGCCTGCTGGAAGTACTTATTTACCAGGTGATGAGACAGAGCCTTGAAAGAAGATTTGGGGAGGATTTGTGCCCATGGGATATGGGTATAGATATGTGTTGGAACTTGCCTGCTCGATTTGACTGGTCAATCATGGGCTGTACTATTCTTCTTCTGGCATTAATAAACCTGAAACAGAAGAAAGAAGTCTGGTTACCAACCCCAGTCTCTGTGTTCTGTGAGCAGCTCTTGGGAGCACAGCATGGGGAGGGCATGCACATCAGAGTCCAACGTCTACTGTACAACATCTACGTAACCCACAGACAGCTTTGCCCTTCCGTGTTCAAAACCAGCTGACTGGATCATCTTGGGGCCAAAACCAAGCCAACTTGTTACTAATTTTCAGAGAGGGGCAGGAGTTCTCCAGGAGAAAGCCCTTCTTCTCCTGTATTTGCTTTTGAAACAAGTAGGAACGAGGTCGCTGTTCACAGGCTGGACATTTTGCCCCTTTCCCTGGACTCCTCATCCCAGGGCGGCTCAGCTTCTCTTGCAGCTGGCCATAAATGAAGCCCAGGCTCTGGCACTCGGCTTTCACAAGGTATTGTTAGGTCAGCAAAGCCATCAATTAGGCTGTCTGAAGTTTTATCACCAACACAGCAGTAATAAGTGCTGGCCCAAAGACTTCTGGTCTTCGGCAACTCCTGCAGCTTAAGCCTGTAAAGTTAGGGGTCACTCAGAGGTCAGTGCCAGCTGGGGGCGGCCTTTGCAGCCAAAGCAGGGACACCCAGGGCAGTGGATAAGCTAACTGCCAACCATAAACCCAGCCACCTTTCAACCCACTCGAAAGCCAGCCTCAGGTCCACATGGTTGATATTAGGGTCCGGGAAACGGTTTCCAAATCAGGTGGTTCCTTGATTCCCAGGAATGTAAGGAGCAGTGGTTATTTTCTCTAAGAAGCCTGGATCTAATTTTGTAGAAAATCCAAAAATAAGTGCCTACTTCATGTTACTTTAATGTTTAATAATGCCCATCAAATATTCATGTACAAACAGAGTAAGACAATAAGAAATCTCCTTTATTTCTCCAAATTTAATAAAAACAAAACAGTTTTCCACCATTTGTGAGTTACCCTTGTCCCCCTGCTTTTAATGATGGTATTTCCCCACCCATGTGAACTCCAGGGAAAGATGAAGTGGCCTTGCTTTAGGCTGGGGAGGGGCTGGTGGTAGGGAGGTCCTTGGAAATGTTTTCTATTGATAACATTTGTTTTTCAACAGCTCTACTTTCAAATCTTAGCATATGGGGGGGGGGCTTAATGATTAATGCATCCACATGGGGCTCCAGGCAAGACCTCAAAGTTCATTCTCTGAAGAATTCTCAAGCGTTGGCAGGTAGGGAGGACAGTGGGCACACTCTGGGCCTCCTGCGAGTCCTCTAGGGAGACCACAGCCAGGAAGATGAATAAAAGGCGGGGAGAAAACCAAAGGAGCCTTTTGCATACGCTGTTTGCAAAACAATGAACTTTTTTAGTACTTAAGAAAGGGTGTCTCAGCCTTCCAAAACGTTCCCCTCGTTCGCTTTGGGAAGGGAAGTGCCAGGCTGCTCTAAGTCCAGATAGGAGAGTTGAAGCTATGGATTTACCTTCCCTCCTCCCTGACCCTGAAAGGCTGCTGACCAGAAGCAGCCAGTTCAAAGAGGGTCTCCATCACACCATTGTTGTCCCAGGCCTAGGAGGGCTCTTTCTTATGCCCTCTCCAGGGGCTCTGCTCAGGGGTCCCACTAAGACCAAGCAAGAGCAGGCTCCTTTGGTCTGTCTTGATGTTTCTGGTGGAGAGGGGCAGCTCTCTTTTCACGTGCTGCAATCCAGTTGTGTGGTGGGTTGTTTTGTTTTTGTTTTCTCTTGTACATCAACCCTTTAGGCGAAGCAAATTGGTATTTTCCCCTCCCCCCTGCCCCCTTTAGGTTTCCTTCTTTTTATTTCTTTATTATTTACATTTGGAGATTGTTCCCTTATTCGTTCTTCTCTCTCTCTCCCATTCCCTCAAACACTCACAGGGCTGCAAGGCATCATGGTTCTTAGTTCTCAGCAGGAGAACTCCACACTGTCTTCAAACAAATAATTACTGGGAAGGTTAGAGGTTCACTCGCAGGTCATTTCTTTGGATACTCATCAGAATGTTTACATTGGTAAAATGGGGGTCCTCTCGCAAGGTTGTTCAATGGGGGTGATGTAACAATATAGAACATTTAGAGAAAGCATCTTGTGTGCTAGAAAGCCTCTATAGAAGCACGGAACTTGGCAATGTCACCCCCGCATCACATTGTCGGTGAGTTTCCACGGTGTGGACAGCATGTTCACTAGAACCAATGGTCTGTCTTTGTGCACTCCTCCTAACAGGGCTGAAAGAAAGAAGCCCCTGCTGGTTTTCAGCATGTGGGGGATCCTTTCTCAGAGAGCCATAGTGACTTTACATTCCCCTGTGGGCTCCATGAAGCCTCTGTGGAATTTCAGTCTCAGTATTTTGGGTTCCAGTATCTTTTCATATTTCTAATGCATCCTTTCAAATCATACAGGATTTGGAAAACACATGGGCCCCCATTTTTGCTGTTGTTTTCTTCACCCAGAACATACAACTCCTGCAGTTGTCAACTTCCATAATCTCAGAATAGCTTAACACCACTATAGATGTTATTACTAAAATTAATAATATATTCACTTTAAGAAAAAATGTGGTCTTGAAAATTAAAATGACAGCTCTCTCCTTCCCTCACACTGACCAGCCCTAGGCCACTACCCTTTAGAAAAATATTCTCAGGAAACAAAATGAAGCCATTTGATTTGGAGATGAAAAAATCAAATGAGAAATGATTGTTTTTAATGTCATTAATTCCCAATATGAACTTCCAAACTTGGTCTTCCCCTAGATAATTTGACATGAATTCTTTCCACTTCCTCTGATTGCTACTTAAGCATGACTTTTCCTTTATGTAGATATCAAACATATTATCAAGTTTGATTCTACTTAAACTGAAGCATCTAGGTTGAAAAGTCAACTCATCGTCAATCATCCAAGGCATTCCTACGGAAAAAATGCAACTTCCTGCTTCAAAGACAAAAGCCTTGTCTTTAAAAGACTCAAAAGGTTTCTTGGATATTAAGTGGGTCTCACAAAATAACATTTTGATGAGTTAAGTGTAAATGAATCAGACACATATGGATTAAGTTATCCCTGCATTTCACACGGGTTTAAAAAATAAGGGGAAAAGAGGGTCTTGGCAAAAAACATTTTGGATTTTGCCAAACCCAAAACATTTGAAATATTGCGGAAGACATCCAAGTAACCAAAATGCAGCCAGCTGCACCCAACTTTAATGAAACCCCCCAAGTTATCTCCAACCCAGAGACTGTTAGGTTTTTCATCTGTATCTCATATTTAAAAAGAAAAAGAAAAAGAGACAACTCACTAAGTTTTAATGTCACCCCAGAATGGTTTTGAAGTTGTAGACATACAGTATCCTGCTTTATTAATACAAACAATTTAACTCTAAGTTGTCAAGTCCCCTTAGATGGTAAACAGGTTTTTAAAACTCTGAATTTTTTTTTTTTAATAACTCTGCGGGAAATGTGTTAGTACATCAAGTGTCTTCTCCAGATTTCCCTTAGAAGAAAAAATGTCACTAGCCTCATTGTGACTGTTTTTAAGGGCTACCGATAATTACCTTAGTGACTCCCTAAGGGATGAGTACCCCAAAGTACACTAGCTCTATTGATTTGTATTGAGCAGGAAGTTAGTGCCCAGGCTTACACAAAAGCTTCCAAGAGTCTCCTGAGGCGACTTGCATCTCTAAATTTTACTTAAATAGAAAATGCATTAGTATGTACGGTCCTTCAAACTTATATACTAAGGAGACTCTTAGCTTAAAATAACTTAATTACAGAAATAAATTTAGTGGCTTTCCAAGAATCAAGAGGCTTTCTAAGTCAACTCGGAGATAAAAGCAACAACAGAAATCCAAACAAAATAACCCCACCCCCACCCCCAGTAGAGTCCAAGGAATGTACTCTAGACAGCAAAAATCACTGAAGCCTCAGCTTATTCTTGCTGGAGACCACCAGCCACCACCTCAGGAAAATCCAAATACTTCAGCTTTGATGCTTCCCCCGCCCCCACCTGAAATCTGACCACTGAGTTTTCTTTTAAAGACTTTTCACTCCAAAGCATAGCTCAGGTTGACAGGAGTAGACTCAGGTGTCCTTCCTGATTGTTGCTTGATTCCCCCACCCCTTTTAAATGGTTGGTAAATCCCTTCTTTCTGGTTCACTAACTTCTCGCCACACCTGGCAACCCACTCAGCATTCCTTTGTTAGAAAGCACAGGTCTCTCTCCCCGCGCTTGCTTGGAAAGCAACCAGCCCTGAACACTGTGAGGATGGCTGGATTTGAAGCTCTCGCTTGGATTGGTGTTGTCAAGGAAGAGGCTTGAACTGTTGACAAGGGATCAGATCAATCTGGAAAAGGTGCTGTAGGGAGCTTGGTGACAGGGGCCAGGTTCAAAAACAAAACAGAAAAAGCTCAACTTTCCACTTTGCCTGGCGGCAGGACTCCAACCACTACCATAGCAGCATCATCTTTCTCCAGATTTCAGTGAGGCTTCAACCTTGGAAAATCAGTTAGTTATTTTAATTTTTTTCTTCATATTAAACACACACACACACACACACACTCACGCATACACACATGCACGCTCGCTCACACGTGTGTTTTACTCTGTGTGCTAGTTTTGGATTGAATCATCAAGTCAGGTAGGTTTAATAAACTGCACATCCGAGGTTTTCACTGGCGTTCAAATGCTGGTTCTTTTCCTGAAGACAACTTCGAGCATAGTGAGGTAAATGCACGAGATTCATACATGACTTTAGGACTCATTCACAGATCATAACTAATGTCCCTGAGCTACAGTGTAATTATGATTGGATAGAATATTAGATTTGCCCACACCTGTAAAAACATGAGAAATAAATACCCATACACTTACAATATGAAACATGAGGTTAGTGTGGAAGCATGAATGCTTGTAGCCTTACAAGTTTGCCTTGAGTGGGGAGAATGTTCAAGTTGCTGGGAAAGGCCCAGAGCAAGGTTATCAAATGGGCGAGAGATCTCTTCCATAGCTGTCTACTGTGGGCTTCCAGTGCTTTATCCAACTCTCCGAAGTATTGTCCCACATGTTAAACCTTCGCATAGACAAACACAACAATAAACCCAAGGGGCTCGTGCCCCTTATACCTTCCCTAAGCCCAGTGTGTTTCCTATCCATCAACTAGGGGGATTACTGGGCCTGGGTTGTTTTGAGGACTGACAGAGATCATGTATGTAAAGTTCTTGGCATACTGCCTAGTGTATAGTGAGGGCTCATTAAATGTTAGTTAGCCTATGGTCAGAATCACCTAATCGATGCTCCTCAAAAGCTCTGTTCCCCTATGGATAATAATTAAGAATAGATGGGCGACTACAAAAAATAGTCATTCTGGGCTGATAACAGGATGAGAATGTGGTGTGAATAAGTAACTGTGTGTGTATGTGTGTGTGTGTGTGTGTGTGTGTGTGCGCGCGCGCGCGCGCATGCGTGTGACTTTAGAACAAGCATCCACTTGAAGACCATGTTGCAGAGTGGGCTCCTTAGCAAGCCCAGCCTCTGAGTGGCTCTCCAGATCTTCCCTACAGGACCAGCAGTTTCCACAGGACCTGAGAGGTCCTGAGAGGTCTGGAGCCTGAGAGGTGCAGCAGCCTCACACTGCCCCGCCCAGTACTACTGATCCTAGATCTGCACTTGAAAGGTTCTCAGGTGACCTCTTCACACTTATGCTTGGGAGGCCTCGCAGTGAGTGCTCTGCCTAAGAACAGAAGGTTGCAAAGTTCAAGTTTTAATTGTGACCCTCATGGCCACAAACATTGCCTACAGGATGTATCTTTAAGTGCTTTAAATCTAAGAAGTCTTTTAATCACTTGCCTTGGATAACAAACAATTTATAATAACGATTCACTTTACCCTATCTGTATCTCTTAAAGTAAAAGCTGGGGCAGTAAAATGCTTTTGTGAAAATTGTCAACAGTGGGTCTCTCAGGAACCCAGGGGATGGCACACTACTGTTTGACGTTTCAGTCTACTTCTGTACCTTTTGAACTTCAATAATACGTATTTTTTTTTTTTATTAAAGGGATTGTGAAAGGAGATGATGGAGAAAATTGGGCATCTTCTCTGACTGGACAATTTAGTTTCCTTATTTAATAAAAGTATCTGAGAAATGTCCTCTTACACAGAGAATTATCTTTTCTTTCTTTTGGAAGGCCAAGCAATATCCAACACAATTCCGTTAGCACACTCACACTCAGCGGTGTGCAGGAGAACATCTGAGCAGGTCCTGACTTTGAAGCACTGTTACTCTTACAGAATGCTCTCCGGTTATTCACATAAGCCTGTTTATCATGCCCTATAAAGGGGATCTTTCAGAATTACTTGAAAGCAAGGGAGGAGAAAACACTCAAATTTCCTTAGCTATTCATATCTAAGATCTCCCCTCTTAAAGAGAGAACACTAAGTCAATAGACAGAAGCAATAGTATATTACTTCATCCTGTATGTGATTTATTGCAGATAGAAATCATCGAGAAGCTGAATTACTTGGAATGTTTTACTATTGACATTAAAGTTCCGGATTTGGATACTTGCACACCTTAGAGTGGTCCTGAAAACCACTTTCTGCAGACTCAGAAGATAATTCTGTAACTTCGTGCAACCCCATCGACCTACAAAGAAACAGCGGCCATTTTCAAAGTGACCAGTTCCTAGCTCTGAACCGCCTGTCTGACGGGGCTTTGAAATGTATCCAGTCTCACCTGATAATCAGTTGCTCTCAGTCACAGCTACTTCCCATCATGTTCCAAGCATGTGCTAATTCACACTAAGACCTGATCCTAACACATCTTGTATTTCTTTTTTTTTTTTTTAAGCTTTCATGATCACCTTTGATTGAAGTGTTATCTCAGATTCTACTTCTCAATGGAACCTAAGAACTAACGGGGCCAAAAATACAGCACGCTGTTTAGCAATTATGTATTCGAGATGTTGGTGGAGGTCAAGGGGCACTCCCATGTCCTGGGCTATGGATAGGTCTCTGATTAGCTTGTCATCTGCTTGGAAGAAGATGTAGGCTGATTCTCTCTTATAGTGGAGCGGGCCAGCTGTTAGCTGCCTGTCAAGCCCTCAAGTGGACAAGAAGTCCAGGAGCAAGAATGTCACTCCTTTGATCTGGCAAGGAGCAGCTGCTGATTTATAGAGTGGGACTTTGTTCTTCCGTTCTATTTTACTTTCTTTCCTAAGGCAGAACCACAAAATCCAGGAGAAAAAAAAAAGTGCCGTTCCCAGCAACATCAACAAGCTCTGACAACTACAACAGGGTTTTTCTTGGCCCTAACAAAGCTCTCCGGCATCTCCTTTGACGCTCACCTTTCCCCCTCCCCTTCCCCCACCTCCACCATTTTTTTTTTTTTTTTTGCAAGCGGTAGTTATTGTTTAATTCAGCTTCTGTAAATGGAATGGACTGTGGCCAGCAAGCCTGGGGCATAAACACACCTGTATGAAAGAAGCCTTATTGTAGCAACCCTCTACAAGCAAGCTCACACGGACCACACGTTCCCGGGTTCAGAAAGAATGCTCCATTTCTTCTCACAGCAAATTTTACCCTAAGTGAGTTTCTATTTTTGGTGTCACCAACCTATGATGATCACATTTGAACCTTTCCCTCCCCAGTGGCATCACACTCTTTCAATCAAAGAGGGGGGGGGAGAAACGATTTGCTCTTTTTCTTTTTTTTTTAATCTGAGAGCAAACAGATGCATCAAAAATGTTTATCTACTGTCTGTAATATCAATCATTGAAAGCTGACTTAATGTCCAGAAAGGTTTTAGCAAATGCAATAGCCAAGACGCCATAATGGTGATTTCATTACTCATGATTTATACTGACATGCATTTCCCTGAGTAACCTATAAGGAGAAAAAAAAATCAACAACGAAGTAAGCCGTGTGCATGTTCTTGCTGAGAATGAACTGTCTGCAAAGGTCTGATTCTGTTCTCAACAGTAATCCTGTCCAGTCAGAGGTGCCCAACAACCGAAGGGGACATGGAGCAGCATGAAGAAGTCACCATGACCTCGTCAGTTGTATGACACTGAGAAGTCACCAGCTCTTTGGTTACCCACACCCCCATCTACCCATATTCCCCCCACTTCCCTACTGACCCCACATACCCCCCCCCACCCCCTCCACATAGACACCCCCCCACCCCCATCCCAACCCCCCCCCCACACAGACACAGACATGCTTGTATACTGCAAATGTGTAGGGCAATAAGCTTTGCCAAGGACAAGTTCTTTAATGGCTATCTAGATTTTTTTCTGTGCGGCTCCAAAGGATGGTGAAAAATAATACAGATGGAGATTTATACCTATTCCTTCTAAGGTAGAAGGCTGGAAGGGTGGGAGGGGCTGTTGCTAACTTGGAGAGGAGGAAGGGTTTGTTTGCATTCAATTGGTCTCTGTTCTAGAGCCTTCTTCTCCCTCCTTTCTTGTGTTAAGAGGGGATGAGGATTTCTTCAGCTTGGTTACTGGCTTTATCCTTTGACCAAATGTGTGGAGCAGGAGCTTTCTCCTCCACGGTCATTCTCATTCAGTAGCTGTGTTCTCTCTGGGCTGTGTGTCCCAGTGATTGGCTTTGTGGGTGGGGAGCTGAGAATGGGCCTAACGCATACACTCATTCATCTCTTTTCAATCCCAAAACAATTATTAGGAATAATTTCAAGGGTCATAAAAATCTGTACATGTGTCACCAACTGATAAGCCGTTCATATTGTGTAGTTATCCTAAACCAAATTTAGTGACATATGGACGACGTATGTAAATACATCTAAACATTTGAAAATGCAAACCATGCCTTTCGAAATTTCTATTCTTCATATACACAAAAGCAAACTGAAAAAAAAAGACATGATTTGAGAAGACACAAGTTCTTAGAAATAAACACCCATACCCAGTGAATCAGTGCAATGGAATCAACTATAGACATAAGAGAGGTGGCTCAACACGCATGGCCATGCACAGGCACCTGGAATCCAAGCACTAGAAGCAGGGGACATCGAGTTCTGGACCAGCCTGGGCTGTGTAGTGAGCTCGAGCTAGCAAGGGGCTGCAGAGGAAGGAGACAACTAAAATCTGGGGGTGGGTATACACCCTTGCAAAGTGCTTGCTTAGGGTATATGAGGCCTTGGGCTTGCTCTCCAACACTAGAAGAAAAGGGGGAAAAACTTTTACCAAATTCTTGGAAGGGAAAAAAGTGAAGCAGTTTGAAAGAGCATTTGAAAATAAAAACAAGCAAACAAATGTTAGGGAAGGGAATAAGATGCTGCTTGAAGGTACCAAGGTTGACTTCCAGAGGCCAGGAGGGTAATTATGATTGAATGGCTCTCTCTGCTGGGTTCTGGGGATACCTGGTAGCAACAAGCTGCTTGGGGTTCTTCGGGTAGGTATACATTGAATCTCTGAAATTCCTGAGGGGAGAAGTGAGACTATGATGCTTCTTGAGGGAGACCTTTTCCAACAGTTAGGTAGCAGATGAACAGAACTAACTGCACGAGAACCGAGTGGCTGAGACGGAACAAAAAATCTTGGGCAATGCGGGAAGAAAGGGGAGGGGGAAATGAGGTGGACCCCAATTAAGATGCCAGCAATGACAACAAGCAGCATGTAACTTTTAGAATGACTTCTGTGTTGGGCTTTTCTGAGAGGGAGGGCTCTAGCTTAGTGCATCTGAGAGTCTGCGTTTTGATGCTGCATGGTGCACAGTTGATCGAAACTGGCCATTTGCCTTTTAAAGTCTGATTTAGGGTGAGGTATGCTGGGTTTCCTGATGTCACCTTTGAGTTGGCAGTGAGCTGAAAAGGTAGGAGGCCATTCAAGACACAAGAAATGTGAAGCCCAGGCAAGGAGCAAATACTCCAAAACCATCTCTCCTCTCCACATTTATAAAGGTAGGAATATTCTAGATCTCGAGCAGTAAGCTTAAAAACTGGCTGCCTCTGAAAACATCCTGTCTTTTCATATACCTCAAGCTTTTCCCAAGTCCTTCCTCAGATCATGTCAGCCAGTAAGTGAAAACCTCCCTGGTTCATTTCTTGGAGGTCTAGCTTGCTCATTTTGAGTTCTGAGATGATCCACGTGACCAGATTTTGAAGCTGATGACAATCACATAGATGTCACACTGTGCAGTGACACAAGTTGTATTGCCTTAAACTTAGCATGCATGGTTTTACTAATGGTGTTAAGAAGGTGTACACACACACACACACACACACACACACACACACACACACACACTGTGTTTTTAAGCACTTACATAAGAATCAAGGGCAGGTTTTCTCGAGGTGGTGACAGCTGATTTGGAAGAGAATTGATTGGATCTGGTGTTACATTTAAAAGGGACTCCATTAAGTCTGATGGTGTCCAAATTGTGTCCTTCTCACAAACCATATTTTTCTTTTTAAATGGGCTTTTAAGGTGAAAGACACCGCACTTCAGCATACTCTAGGTGTGGAGACAAATGGTTCACAAGTCTCTATTCTTCAACTCAGGCCAAATCACTCCAGGACCCGAGATCTAAAGCACTTGGAAGGAGGGTGCTATGCATGTGAATGTCCCCACCAGAGTTTTCATTTGCTTCAGGGGCTCCTTTTTCTGGAGCAGCAGGGGATGTTTCAGAAGACCAGATTGGCACGCCAGAAGCATTTGGAGGGAGCAGGCTCTTATCCCTTTTCCTTTCTCCTGCTGGCTTAAAAGAAAGGGCTTTGCTGAGGACACGTTGGAAAGGTGGCAACATTCTTGGGCCTTTTTATCAACACCACTTCTTTTCTTTAAGCTGCAGTGGGTCTCTTGTTTGGGAGGCTGAGATTTTAGCACTTTTAAAGGGAGGCATACGCGAGAAATCTCCCAGGTGTTAAACTTTAGAGTGGCTTCCACCCAAAATAGGGTGGGGAGGGGCAACAAAAGTAAACCAGGAAAAGTCAAGTGCTATTATGGAAAAGATCCATCAAATAACGCATCGTAAACATGCACACAAGTGACATCCCTTCTATTTAAACCCAGGGCTCTCTAACCAGTTTATACTCTTATACGGGCTGTCCGTGGGGGTTAAAAATCGAAGGTTTAAAACAACAAAAAATATTTTTTTAAGTTACTTTCGACAAATTCCACACGACCCCAAATAATCATTAAAATATTATGAAACATAATTCTATCATGAAGCAAAAAATTCCACTCACAGACACATGACTTAATGTTTTCATATTCATGATGTTCAAACACCAACAACTAATTTTTAAGTAAGATTTCCAGATTGTCTTGTTTTTAAGAGCAAATAAAACATCTTTTGCTTGGATGGACGACCAGGTAGCCTCCCATGTTTTCAGCAAAGATACTACACAAAGTGTCTGCAATGTGATGATACTGTTACCCACAAAAATTTTAGCCCTGATCCCGTAATCATAAAAGATACAAAATTTACTTTATAAACCACCTAAATAAGAGACCTAGCAAAACAGAGGTCTGCCTTTAGTCCTTAAATATTTTAGCTTGAAAGGATGAGTGGATACACTCCCCCAACTGCCATTTACAGAGGAATGAAGATATCAACCTTTGATTCTGAAATTTCCTACGGAGGAAATAGGTACAACCTAGATGTACCACAGTTTGAAGGGGTTTTTAGAGCACATCTACATCTCTTACTAAGATTTCCCAGCATAGTTAATTTAACTCTTACAGATAAAAAACTCCTACAGATAGAAATGATGGCATTTGGGTTGTCTCCTTCGTCACAGCAAAATAAGTAACATCGCTATCCAGTAAACATGAGATAACTTAGTGCTGTAATTGTTTTAGCTGTCATAGATTTTTGAATCATGCAACATACAAATAATCCAAGATTAATTCATAAGTTTAAAGTTAATATGCTAACTAGCTAGGGCCACACTATTTCTTCCATCTGGAATGGTCTTCCTTCCAGAGCCATCTGGTCCACACATCATTCAAAATTCTTATCAGAGAGCACCTCTTTGGGGTAACTTTGTTGCATAATCTGATTAAGAAGCATTTCCTGGGGCTGGGGAGTTAGCTCTTTTGCCTGCCACAGTGCAAGCACAAAGACTGAAGTTTCGATTCCCTGCATCCGTGATGAAAGAAGGAAAGAAAGAAAGAAAGAAAGAAAGAAAGAAAGAAAGAAAGAGAGAGAGAGAGAGAGAGAAAGAACAAACTAAATGAAATGCCATGGTGTTTCTATACACCCAGTGCTTGACAAGCAGGACAGAAGGATCCCAAGATTTGCTGACTTCTCAGTATGGCTACAGGTTCAATAACAGACCCTATCTCAAAAAATTAAGAAAGCAGCAACAGAAGAAGATATCATAACAACCTCTGACCTCTGTGTACAAGTGCATATATATATACAAATTCAAACCCTTGAGCACACACACACACACACACACACACACACACACACACACACACACACACACACCCTTAGTCATTAATGCTATGGCCCCTGCAGCATTTATTCAATGTAATGACTAGAATTTACTTCTCTGCTTTTCACCTAGTTGATCTTATAGAGAGCATAATTTAGTTCTTTGCTATCGACACCTTCTCAACCATCTCCAATAAAATGTTTGGTGAATATACAACTGAACAAGTAAATGAAAACAGGGTTCCTTCCCTCTAGCAAGTAATTTAGAATTGACAATAGAAGACCCATTAGGAAATCTCTTGTCTGTATTCTCAGTCTCTCTCTCTCTCTCTCTCTCTCTCTCTCTCTCTCTCTCTCTCTCTCACACACACACACACACACACACACACACACACACACACACACACAATGCTGCAACTAAATCCCTGATGAACAATGTGCCCTTGAGCGGGGCAGTGCTAAGATGGCCATAATTCCGCCTTCCTGGGTCTGCTGCTCTCAGGAATGTCAAACTGAGAAATAAGTGAAGACCCTAACCCAGTACAAGGTGTGATGCTCACCTGGGTGGCGGACAGACAGGCGAATTTAGAATTTGCAGAGGTGAAAGGGAAGGACTCCTCTGGCAGAAATGGAGTCTCTTGCTCTGTGTGAGTAGGTGTGTGTGTGTGTGTGTGTGTGTGTGTGTGTGTGTGTGTATAGCATGGGACAGAACTGGAGCACGATGTCACCACTGTGCTGGGTACCCACTTGGGTAAGAAGGTGTTATGAGTGCCTATCCTGGGAGATGATAGAAAACATGAATGGAAGACAGAAGGCTTGAGATAGAGGGAAAGAAAGGCAATCTTTTATATGGATTAAATCCTTTTAAAGATTTCCTCCCAGCACTGTTAGAGTGAACACTAGTTATTTAGTTAGTCTCTCAAAGTAAGAGTCCGAGATCAAGTACTATGGGATTATGGCCACTAAGGTCGCACAATGTAAGGATTTTCTCATTTCTGATCTGAGTTACATCATGCCCCTGTGAAGACTGATAAACACCCTCTGCAAGGGAATGAGGCTACAAATCAATTCCTAACAAACTACCAGGGTTTTCAAGGGTGCTGGGTTCCCAGCTCTTGAGATAAACCATGGCATTCTAACTTCTTGTGGAAACTACAATTTAAAGCCATCCATCAATGGAAAAGTAGGATTTGTATCCTCCCAAAGTTGCCTAGGCCACTGGCAGCAGGCCCTGTGCTCCGCAGATAGATGCCTCTTATTGAAGTCTACCTCCCAGTGGGACTGTAAACCATGGCTCCCCAGGAGACATCATCTCCAACGCCCTGGCTGAACAGGCACCTTAGAACTTTCAAAGTAATTTAAAAGTGAGGGGGTGATTGTGGTTTAAGGTTTTCTCTGTCTTTCCATTCCTCACTCACTTAAACATTTGTTGTCGACTGGTATGACTAAATTTTTGCCTCAAAATAAAGATTAGAAATAAATGAAGAAACAAATAACCCCAGCAACTTAAGATACACATTATAGGGCTGGCGAGATGACTTGGCCAGTAAGTCTAAGGCTTACCACCAAGACTGATAACCCGAAATCTATCCTTGGAACCCAGGTGGTAAGAGGAGAGCAATAATTCTCACGTGTTTTCTTTCTTTTTTTTTTTTTTTTTTTTTTTTTTTTGAGCTGGGGACCGAACCCAGGGCCTTGGCGCTTCCTAGGCAAGCGCTCTACCACTGAGCTAAATCCCCAACCCCTCTCCGTGTTTTCTTGACGTCACACATTCACCCCTCCTCATGCAAAAGAATTAACTGTAAAAGGTTAAAATATTTAGAAAAAAATATATGTATATATGTATATATAATATATATATATTATATATATAGTTTGTGACTGGGCTGTAGCCAGCAGCCTCTACTATATATTGTGTTGAGACATTCACTCATGTGACAGGTAGGAGGAGGCAGGGAGCAGGAATGGAGGGTTGCTTCAGGGAAGGACACAGGAGAAGGTGAGAGACAGAGTTCAGGAATGAGGGTTGCTTCGGGTAATGTATTTTAATGTACACCAAAGGTTCCTTGGCCCCCCACCACCCTCCAATCAATTCCACTTCCTTGTTTACAGATTCCACACTTATAAAATCGGCTTTTTCCTTATAACTGTGTTAAACACCACCTGCCTGCCCTCTGAACCCCGACATCCCGGGATGAGGTCAATGTGGTGATGGGCTCTGGTTCTCTAGGCAATGCTGTCATTCAGGCTAACAGCAGTGATTCACTCACAGGAGGCGAAGGGAGTCAGTTGTTGGGCTTATTGACTCCAGGGAGCATGGCTACTCTATCATTACTGTGGAGTGCAAACACGCCGAGCTCTGTTTTGGTCCCACTTAAAATTACTATTTGCCGTGAAGGATTGGCAAAGCAATTCTTAAAATGATGGGGGTGAAAGTCAGGCAAGCGCCATTACGGGCTTTTCCTTCCGTTTAAGCAGAAGGAAGCATTCTAAGAGGCTCCAAGCCTGACCCACGTATTTAACCTTTTATTCAGTTTGCTGTATTAACATATATTAACTGGCTGTATAAGCCCTAGGAGGGATTAAAAACCTCATGACCAAATTATGGTTCCATTTTCATGGGTAACCTCTCCTTGGGTGGAAATTAAACTCCAATATAAATACGTTTTAGGTCTACACAAAATCGAGGAGGAATGCCAAAAAACAAAACAAAACAAAACAACAACAAAAATACCCAAATGTCATGGAACAGTCCTGCAAAGACCACGGCAACTATGGAGTGGCCGGAGAAATTGCACACGAGAGGACCTATTGGAAGAAACCAAATAAATGTAATTAAATAAGTTACAAGATGGTTTTCCCGTGTCTTATCTACTCCCCTTGGTTAATATCCATGACAAACTGACGCTGCATAATTGCTCTTATGGAATGCTGCATCTCAGCGCCGCCGTAATGAGCTGCCTCTGCACAAAGGCACCGAGAGTGGTTTCCCCACAGAGTTCTCTTCTCAATTATTTATACTTGCTACACTTTCACATAATGGCAGTTTTAAAATCAAACAAACAAAGCAAAGCGTACACTAAAGGAAGAGGACAAGGAGGAGCGGGGACCTTTTTCCTTCCCCTTTTGAACACCAGAAAAGGACAGGCAAGCCACATAAAGTCAACTGAATTCGGATCCCAGGGAAGTCTCAGGGGTCCTGCACAGAGATGACATCAAAGCGCTTGGGGACTGCCACCTTGGTGAGGGTTTAACCAGCTCTGCGGACCTGTGTGGCTTTGAATCTGTCACGCAGAGACATATGGAGGAATGCAGATCTTTATTCTTCCCCTTCCTAAGTATGTCTGTGAAAACTCCTTATCGGAAGATTCAGTTCTCCTCCCCACCGTTGTCAGAATGACACCACCGTGGACAGAAATTGGTGTGTCGTTACTGTCACCCCCTCAGGTGGCAGAAGGGGTCAGGCTTTTTTCGCAATGGTTGTATCCACCATCCACACTGGACCTTTGCCCTCCCACTGCAAAACCTAAGGACGTGAGACAGCCAGTCTCAGTCACAGCCAGTCCTCCTATAGAGAGGTCAACTAGCACGAAGGGAATATTTAACGCTAAGCTGTAATGTTTTTTTCTTTTCTTCTCTGTGTGTGCCTATTTATGGAGGTCAGGGGTCAACGTCCAGTATCTCCCCCTACTACCTTACTTTTGGGCACAAGTTCTTATTACTTTCTCTTCTAATTTCATTTGCTGTGATGATGATGATGATGATGATGATGATGTGTGTGTGTGTGTGTGTGTGTGTGTGTGTGTGTGTGCAGTTACATGAACACCTTGTATGCTTGTGGAGGTCAGAAGACACCTTTTGGGAGTGGATTGGATCTGGGGACCAAACCCAGGATGTCGGGTCTGCTGGGTAAGGCCCAATTCCCTACAGCTGTCTCATCTCAACTGCCCTGCGTGTGACAGATTCTGTCACTGATTCTGTTCACCAATTTGACTAGGGCCACTGGCCAGTGAGCCCCAGGCATCCCCCTGTCTCTACTCTCCCAGCACTGGGGTTCCAGGCAAACACTATTTTTATCCCTTGATGTTGTGATATGAACTCAGATCCTCATGTTTTTATGGCAAATCCTTTCCTGACTGCACCCTAGTTATCTGCTATTCTGATATTTAGCTTTGGATTTGAGAGTGAACTATGCAGTGTGGTCGGGAAGTTCTGCCTACTGGTTTTCCAGGAGTGCTCAGTAAACAGCTCTGAGCATTCATTCAATCTGTGGCAGCTGGGTGGCTTCACAAGTTAATCCAGAGATATGGCTGAGAAGCTGGTATTTCATTCAATAATTAACTTGTTCCTACTTTCACACTTATTTTTACTTTTGGGTATGGGCCTGTAACATGGGTGCCCATGGATGTGCAGATGCGTGACTTGTATAGTCTGCGCACCTCTGCTTGTGAACTCATGGAAGCCACAGTAGGGTGTTGGAGGTCTTCTATCACTCTTTACCCTGTCCTTTCGAGGCAGGGTCTCTTCCGGCTCTCTGAGCTTGGGCTTCTCAGCTAGTTTAGCAGCCAGCAAGCCCCAGAAGTCCTCTGACCTCCACCCTCAGACCTCCACCTACTCAGTCAGGGGCTATAGATACCTAAGAGATCAAGCTTGGCTAGGAGGAGCGGATGATTTTATAAACTAGGTGCAAGCCTGGCCAGATGAATGGTTGCATCTGCAGGAAATCAGCAACTACTTTAATGTTTTCTGTTAAATTGTTTCAGGTTTTTAGGAAACAGTTAACATTGTCTTCTGAAGCAGTCACCCTATCAGCTGACTGCCACAAACGTATTTGTAATGGAAGATATCAATAGCAATGTTGGTGAACAGATTGTGTCATCGACTAGTCATTTCAGGATAATGGTGTGTGTGTTGTGTGTGTGTGTGTGTGTGTGTGCTCGTGTGTTCATGTGTGTGTGTGTGTGCGCTCATGTGTTCATGTGTGTGTGTGTGTGCTCGTGTGTTCATGTGTATGTGTGTGTGTGTGTGTGCATGCACGCGCGCCCATGTGTAGGCATGTAGAAGCAAGAGGAAGATGACAAGTCTTCCTCCATTGCTTTGTACCCCATCTTTAAAGACAGGCTCCCACTCTCACAGAAGCTCACCATTTTGGCAAGGCTAGCCCAAGAGCCTGTCTCCACTTCCCAACAGTGGGGCTATATGCACAAAATAGCCATGCCAAGTTTTTAACATGTATGCTAGGTATTCAAGCTCAATCCTCCCGCTCCCACAGCAGTGCTCTTACCCACTGAGCCATCTCCACAGCCCTTCAAAGTACTGTTAATAATGACTTCCTTAACAAAAGTAGCATCCCTGAAATATTAGACAAGACAAGCATAATTGAAAGCCGCTACTAACTTGTTCCTTCTAATATGCTTGCACATATAAAGTGAATATGTGCGCGCGCACACACACACACACACACACACACACACACACACACACACACCCTGACTCATTTCTCATGTAGACTGTATGACGACTTTAAATCTTTCCTGATTTGAAAGCTCAGGGAAAATAAAAATCTTAAGGAGATCCACGCCATCCCTCACCAAGCACAGAGGTACCACTGTCAAAGGTCAGAAAGTGTCAGCTCGGAGAAGGAAAACCAAGAAGAGCTGCATCCCAGTGACGTCATCAGAAGATAACAGCCAAGACTGAGTTTGGTGCTGACATCTTGTCATGCTTTTCCGGGATATCAGTGTGGCCACTTAACACCTACAACAAATATGCCCCAGCTATAAGATGCTAGGGTTGAGACACACTGCGTTTACTAAGTCTTTTCTTCCTGCCAGAGTGATTGATTGGCAGTATCTGAAGGATGTCAGTCTTGAAGTTATGGGCTCAATTTTGTTATCAATTTGAAAGTTAGCGGGGCCTAGTGGCATAGGTCTGTAATTCCTCTTACTCAGAAGGCTGAGACAGAACTATCCAAAGTTCAAGGCTACCCTAGGAAACTTAGTGAGACTTTGTCTCCAAAGAAAGAATAAAAGGAGGGGATGGTTCTGGGTATAGTGCTGTTTTCTTGTAATCCCAGCATTCCGGAGGCAGAAGTAAGGACATTAGAAATTAGACGTCCGTGGCTATGTAAGAAGTTTGAGGTCAGCCTGGATTACACGAGTCCTTGTCTCAAAACAAACGAATGAACAAACAAACAAACGAGTAAACCCATGAAAAATAAACTAATCAAAGTAGCAACTATAACCACAAAAGCGAACTGGGGATGTAGCTCTGTGGCAGAGGGCTTGCCTAGAATGTGAGAGGAGCAGGTTCAAACCTTAGTCCCTACCTCCCGATGTCTGTCCATAGAGCTTCTGACATTTTGACCTTCAACACAGAGAATGACCTTTCTGTATTAATGCGTAGATGTGAACTGGACGGCAAGGGGGTGCAGCTGGTGAGACCTCCCACCCCACCGCCGCCTCACCCCTGCTTGTCAAGAGGAAGCGTTTGGAAACAAAGCTTATCGCAGGCAGATGGACATCTGGATGGACAAGAACACACAGCCAGCACATCCTGCAGCACTTATAACACACTGGATAAGGGAGAGGTAAGTTGGCTCTATGTGAAGAGTTGGGTAGCTTTGTAGTTTCAAGCTTTTGAAAGATTCAGAAGAGAGGTCTCGGATGCTGGGAATAGATGCTGGTATGTTTCAAAGGCAATGAAACCCAATTTAATGGTAGATTATGGGTTTGAGGTACCTTTGTTTTGAGGAATTTAAAGGACAAAACCCCAGCTGGGTGTGGTGGCTTATGCTTGTAATCCCAGTAGTTGAGAGGCAGAGGCAGGAGGATCTGAGATTCAAGGTCAGCTTTGGCTTCATAGCAAACTGTAGGACAGCATGGGCTACTTGTTACTTCCAAGCCAATCTGGACTCCAGACTAAGATCTTGTCTCAAAGACAAAACAAAAGCAGCGCAAAACAGAAGGAGGGAAACCCAATGTGACGGCTCTTGCTGTCAGAGGCTTGTGTCAGAGGCACGTGGCCCTGAACTAGCAAACGCAACAGACTCCTACCAACAAACAAACAAACAACCAACCCACAATCCTTGTTTCCCAAGCTTTCCTCAAGCACTGCCAACACTCTCTCTCTCTCAGTAGACCAGCCAATTAACCAAACATTAAAGCCAACCCACACATCTATGTCAGTGGCTTTGCAGGACAAACAGAAAGCTGTGCGATGTAAGTAATCCTGTTAGAAACCATTTGAGCCAGGGAGTTCAAGAGACAAATGAAAAAGAAACAGCATGGTGTGCAGACCACGCAGCACGCAGCACGCAGCATGCCGTGGAACACGCAGACACTCAGGAGGAGTAACGACCGCCCTGTCTAGCCTTTCCTTCAATTCCATGCACTGGAATCCGTGCCTCAGTTCACAGCAACGTAGCGCTCAGCTCACCCACGACAGGTGCAGATCTGATAAGAGGTTGGCACACAAGCTAAGCCTCCTTTACAATTTGTTTTGCAACTTCCCTTTCTAGGTAAACATTGTCCAAGTACAACTACTAAAAAAAAAAAAAGTTGTGTTTACTTGTCCTGTTCCTAAGATTCCCCCCTCCACCCCGCCCCCTTTCTTGTAAATGTTCCCTCAGGATGCTGGCTGGAAAACTAGAAAAAGCTTGCATTTCAGCTCTGGTCTCCAAGGTATTCTAGTGTTCAGCTGGGCCGTGTGCTGGGCGGGAAGCTACCTTGCTGATTTAATTAACAGGATTCTTTTCATTATTGTGGGGATTTAGTTTCTTCTTGCCTTTCAGTGTTTGGGAAACACTGATTTATGTTTTATATTTTGAAGGGAAATTTACTGTTCTTTGACAGCTGAGGTTCTTAAATCCCTGGCATCAGAGGGACCCTGGGGAGGTGTCACAGTTGCCTAGCTTTGCCTACCTGCCTATAGGAAGTCATCTCAAGCCCCCTCCCCCTTCCAGAAATGAGGAGAACCATCAGCTGTTCGTGCCCGGGCCACGCCCCCTCCAGCTGATCATTACACCAGCAGGGGTTGGCCCATTCCCATTTATGAACAGTGGCATTAGCAGGTTGATCAGTAACTGCGAATCACCGCTCCATTAAAGTGAAGACAACAGCCCATGAATTGGTGAACTCTATTTAATCTCTTGACTAAATGGAGCTCGTTGATTTGTTAGAATGTGCTCTACTTATGACGATGGTCATGACCGAGGCAGAAATCATGAGAAATTTTCTAAATATCAGCTTGCACAAGAGGAAGACTGTAAAATAAAACCCTTGAAATCAGCACAGTAGAAAATCCGGCACGGTCAGCCATCACAATTTTCTTGGAGTAGTACCCATCAAACTCTGGCTTAGGGAAAAAAAAAAAAGCTAATATGTTTAGTAGAAACTTTGGAAGATGCGTAGTTAATTTATATTTCAGGTTCCAATGAGTGGCCATCATGAGGTTGTAATGTGGACGATCTTTTCCTATGAGGGCCTCATAATTCATTAATTTACTCCCATGCATACTCTTGTTACTGAATTTTATTGGGCTGTACAATAAATGGGGTACATACACGTATGCATTTTCTTAGTTAATTCTCAAAAACAAAACAAACACAAACAAAGTGGGTATTATTAGTTGCTATTTTCTGTCCAGTGAAACTGAAAGTTAAAATATTCCAATACTGTGACTCAGTTTCCAGTCAGTAGCTGTCGTAGGCCCTGGTATACATACACGCCCACAAGGTTGAGGTCTAGGAAAGCAGGAGTTACAGCGACCACACTTCCTTTAGCTTACCCCAGGCAGGCAGGGAAATGAAGCTACGTTTTACAACAACAATGTAATTTGGGGGCTTGGTAAGACTTCCTTCTAAGAAAGTTTTAGACCAGAAATGTTGTATTATCTAAATGTGTAAGCCAGTAGATTCTAAGGCAAAGTCTAGAAGAAACGAAAGGGCGTATCATTTTATAGCAGTTTAAAATTTCAAAATCTTTAAAAGAAATTAACATGGGGGGTGTAGTTCAACTCCAAGAGGGATGAATAACCATAAACTCTGCCTTCGCTCTGATCCCGAGCCACCGGCTCCAAGCTAATGTTCTTATTATTTAGTTCTATTATTTAGTTATAGGAGAATTTTGCCTTGGAAATGTGAATTATTTTTATTGATTTGGCCTGTCCAAATGTCCTCTTACAAATGCAGGCTTCTTAAAATTTCACACAAAAGACAGGCTTTTGTCGCCAATCTTAATGTAGGTCAAATGTCAGGTAGGAGGCACCAAGTCATTTTCACACTGAACTTGGCCCGAAAGTGTTCCAGACCAGTGCAAAAGGGGGAGGGAGCAGAGACCATACGACGCAACCTGATGATGAGCAGTCCGTGCCAGGCAGGCACAGGCTGAGGGTCCCTACGCGAGCGGGAATTTCAGCATGGTAGCCTCTCTCTGTAACCCTGAGCTCTCCAGCACCTATCACGAGTCCCATTACCACAAGGTATATGGTCCACTCCCCTTCAGGTGATCTCGATTCTTCTGGTTCATTTCCTCTCCCTTATTAATAGTCTTTGATTGCTTGTAGAAATTCTAGAAGGCAGGATACTTGATCCCTTTGAACAAATATTTGTTCAGTGTCTGCTGTCTCCTTGGCAGAGTGCTCAAGTCTTCTTAGGGAAACACAGAGGGGAAGAACTTGTATGGGAGGCCACACTTGCAAAGTGAAAGAAAAGCACTAACTTTGAGATTAGTTTCTCGCCCTGTAGTTCTCTAAGCTTAGTTGGAAATGCAGGATGCTGTAACCCAGCACGGCTTTGAACTCTGCTCATGTCACTATAGTGTGGCTTGGGACAAACTCTCTGACTTTTAAGGTGTTCAAATCACTTTAGCTGTAAAATGGGAATTATGAGATCCGCTCCGAAGCTTTGACCTGAAGATGAATTGTGAAGGCCTATTTGCTTTGCGAAGTATCAGACCATCACCTGAGAATTACGGGGACACATTGGAGCCATCCTGACAAGCAATGCTCACTGCTTTACTCCCCTCTAGGCACTTAGTCTCAGAAAGCTGGGAGCTTCAGTGAAGAGACTACATCGGCACAGGGCAACAGAGTTTCAGGGTTACAGGAATACCGTGAGCGAGCAGCCAGGATGGAGCTAGTGGGGGAGAGGAGAGGGGAAGGGTGCAGGGGACCTTTGGGCCCTCCTTGAAGGATTCTGATACACAGAGGGAAGAGATACCAGATTGGGGAGACCTCTCAAACAAATGCACAGGCGGAATAGGTGCTCTCGTCTTATGTGCTTTGCAGAAAAGTTCCTTGGTTGAAATTGGGAGGTAAACGTAAAATCTTTCATTTACAGTTCCTTAGCTTTGTGACTGACTTCTCTTTCTGAGCCACCACTTCTCAGCTGCAGGTGCGAGATGCCACCGACTCCATACAATTAATGTAAAGATTTCATATTCAGCCAAGGGCTGGGAGCATACTTGAAAGATTATAAAGTTTGATGGTTGTTTTTTTAAGTTCTGGAAGGGTAGATAGAAAAGTCTCCAATATTGCTAAAACAACTCTGGGTAACGGCCAGGTCCCACCTACAGTGATCCACTAGTGGAACCTTATGTCTGCCACTTGAACATTGGAAAGTGAGTTTCAGAATATATCTGTGCTCTTTGTTTTCACTTCATATTTTATCTACAATGTCTCACTGGAACCTGGAACAAAGTGGTGAGAGGGACAGCTGGATCCAAGGTCTTTTGTTCAGGTCTGTCTTCTGAGGTTTTGTTTCTCTTCCCACAGTGGCACGGATACGTATAAATACAATGAGTCCTCAGAAAGCTTATATGGGCAAAGGTGAAAAATAGGACCGATGGACCACCTCTGCGCATGCGGATTGATGACTCTGAACACCGACCACAGGTTTGGAAGACCAAAGCCCCAGAGCCCACGCTCCCTTTGGCAGATGACAACCACTCATCCCCCTCTCCCTCAGATGGAGAGAGTGAACACTAAGCCTGATTTAGGGTGAGAGCTGCAGGTGCTCTGGGATGAGAGGCTCAGCTCTCCGCATCGCCTGCGTTCTGGGCTTAACTTCATGTGGAGATTACTCATGGATCAATTCCTTAATTTTAAGAAGGAGAAACTGATAGAAGTCACCCAGAGGCTGCTCTTTCGATTCTCAGTTTAGGATGAAACTGCCAACCTTACAACTGTCTGTGGAAAGGCAGGAGTAGGTAGGGATGGGTAGGTAATAGAAATTCTTTAAAAAATTCAGAGGGCTTAGTGAGACCACTCTGTCTACTCTCAACCCTGAGTAGCCAAATCAGTTTCTATCAACTCTTCATTCATCGATCTGAAATGATGCTTAAAGCTTGCTAAAGCATTGTCCCTGCTTAATACCACTGCAGAAGCACCTTGGGTAAATTTCTAAAGGGTGTCTGCCCCTTTAGGTAACAACAAAGAGCACATTCTGAGATAGCTATGAAGTAACTCAGATCACCTGGTAGAAATCTATGGAGCCCGGTGGATTACATCTATTATCACCAAAAGAAGCTTGGGAAAGACCACAAGAACGGATCTGTTCTAAAGAATATGAATGCGTGTGACGCTGGCTCAGTTTGCTGTAAGGGTCATTAACTGTGCCCAGACTCACTCTTCTTACTACAGTGTGCCCTTTGGTGATTTGGCACAATGTGAATAAACTGATGGTTATATCATTCCCAAAGAAGGGTCAGTGAGTCTTTCTTGCTATAACTTAAGTAACAGAAGATTGCTTTCTATCTCAATGCCTTGGCTGTTTTCCACTTTTTGGTCTAGAGTAGGAAGAAGTCTGTATGTCCCTATGTTTTGGGTGATTTCCACAGCTTGTACCTCGGCACAAGTGAGCAAAAACTACACACTTACCACACACTATGGGCACTGCAATCCCAGTGACCTCTCAACATTGCCAAGGAAAATGAATGAGAGTAGCTTTTGCCAAGCAGAACTCATACAGATGACAACACCTCGTGACAGTGACACGCACACAAGAGCTGGATGAAGAGCATGAGCTGCTACAGATACCAAAGACAGAGCAGTGGGAATTTATCAACAGAGTGAGCTTGCCCTGAAGAGTACGGGCTTAGCTAGGGGAGACCTTCCTTAGAGACGGAGTGTCCCGGGTTGTCTAAAGGGCTTTCAACACCACCAGTATGGTGTGACGGACAAATGGAGGTGCTCACGTACCATTCTGACTAAGGAATGCTGCTCTCATGTGGTAGATTTGCCTCTACTGTCTTGTAAAACAAGGGGGAACACTTTCTGTAGAGTGTTGGAGCATCCGGGAAAAGCCTGAAGTGGTGAAGGGAACCAGGAAAGGTTAGTTCTGGTCCAGGAAACGGTTATCCCTGGTCAGACAGAGAACAATCCACTAAGCCTGGACAAGCTATTTCTTCACTCATGAGGAGGAAATACAGATTTAAGCTCTGTCTGCTCAATAGAGCTGATGTGAGAACCAAATGTAAATGACTATAAAACAATGCAGTAAACAGGCTCTGTAGTAGAGAACAACAAGGGATTTCCCCAATATCATTCTATATACTAACTCGCGACATCCATTTATGTGTATGAAGAGTTGTACTGAAATTAACTTAAAAAGGCATAACCAAGACAAATTCCTACAAGGGCCTGGGAGTGGGAAGTGTCTCCCCCATGGAATGGAAACTTACTATACAATGTTTGAAATGATGGAGCTCACATCTGTGGGTGTAGACCATTGGAAGAGTGATTGCCTAGCATGTGGGAAGCCCTGGGTTCAATCCCCAGCATACACCAGGTTTGGAAGCTCAAGCTTGGAACCCCAGGATCTGAGAGGCAAAGAGGAGAGTTAGAGGTTCAAGGTTGGAGTGTTTGAGGCTAGCCTGGATACATGAAACGCTGCCTCAAAAATAGAAGGACAAAGAAAAAAGTCCTACTGAGCTAGAGGTCTTTAATATAATAGGAAATTACGGGCGTTCCTCCAGAAATAAACAAAAACATCCCCATAAAGCTATAGTTATTGTTATGCAATGGCCATATTCTTAGGAAATATGTCACAATTCTGTCGGCTGACACAGAAAGAGAACACAGTAGCCACACAATACAAGATGTGGACTCCATCACCTGCCCAGGATAACAAGAGGTGTCTGCAACGGTCTTCATTGTATTGTGAATCAAGGAGGAAGCGGTGATGGTCCAGCACTGCGCCATCGGCCTGATGTTTCCAAATTCTGAATTACTTTTTCTCCCTAATAGTATCATCCTAACCTAATGGCTTTCTTTTTTATCTTCTCAGTATATACGTTCATTCTGCTAGGAAAACATGACTTAATCAATGTGTGGGTTTGATTCCAGGCTACAGAACGCAGGCTTCTAAATAACTACTTTATGGCCACCATATATTCTCAAGGAAAGGCAGAGCTGTCCCCATCTTCCATAATCCAAGTTGTGGGATGTTCTCCGATCGTGGACTGTGAGCCAAGTGGACATATCTTCAAATACATTAACCTAGTAATGGTCACACACACACACACACACACACACACACACACACACACACACACTCACAGATCAGCACTAGAGAGGAGATGCTTTTGCATGCCCCAGAAGCATGTGACTATAGATCATGTACTCCAGAGAGAAAGAATAAAACAGAAACAAAACCTGGGAGCCTGTGTCTTCAACCTAGCCAGCTCAGGGTTCCCCAGCACCGGAGAAATCCCATCCTACATCCCCTCCCATACAGGCTAGCTGACTACTTTTTTTTTTCACTTGGACAAAGCACAAAACAGCCATTTGAAATAGCCGGCTGCACCATGCAACTCCCCTCTGCCCAGGTTTGACTGGAGCATGTGTGGGAACAGGAGATGCAGAGAATTCAGTGTAACACAGGCAAGGAGAGAAAAAAAAAGCTTTTTCTCCTCTTCAATTACTCAGAACTAGGGAAAGGAGCATCATTTTCAAAGGAACAAATGCTACACAAGACATGCCCTTTAAATCCTTTTGAAGGTTCCGTGACCTGTGACAGTATCTGCAGTATCAGCAGGAGAAAGCCCTTTCCAGAACAAATGCCCATGTTTTATGTGTACTGTATTTGCTAATCATTACTTCATAAGCAAGAGTGGATATACAGTGGGGCTATAAATAATGGCGGGAATGTAAAAGTGAATTGATCTGTCTGGCTATCTAGTAATACTCCTGGCACAAGACCAGTCTTGAATGACTGCCAACTACCACAGAGCCAGCCAGTGATTTGTCTGGGGGTCCTGCCCTGTCAGGCAGAAAACAGTCTTAAAGCTGAACTACCATCGTTGTCCTCATGCTGAGAACCATGGCCCTGAGCATTGTGTTTCAACTCCTAAAATCACTTAAGAAATCATCAGAAGAGAAAGCAAAGGTCCTGTGGTCTGCACCAAGTCTAGAAATTCAGAAAACACCTTAACGATACCCATCAAACCAAGTTATAAGGGAAGCTGATGAACTGGAGTGTCGGTCGCTGTGGTGTTTAGGACACTCAGGCTCTTAGCCTGGCTACAGCATAATCCCCAATGTCCCACACTTGAACTTGTTGAGTCATGGGCCCAGGCTGTGAAGCTATTGGGCCTATCCCATGGAAGAAGGACATAGACGGTCCTGGATATTTCAGCATCAAAACCCAGATACAACATCAAATAGGTAAGGGTCCCCGATGAGGAATGGTATCACTCAGCAGCATGTCTGACAACCCAGTCTGTCTGTTTTTGTTTTTGTTTTTTTATTTCTGGGAATTGAACCCAGGACCTTCTATATGTGAGTCACGTGTTCTATCGCTGACCTGCATCCTCTATCCCTTGCTTACATTTTGTTTTGAGACAGAGCTTCATTAAGTTGCCCAGACTGGTCTATAACCCTGTCTGGCCTGGAACTTACGATCCTCCTGCCTTGGTTTCTCTTGTGTAGCTAGGATTTGAGGCCTGTGTTAAAACACCAAACTAATACCCTATTCTTAAAAATCTCTGCGAATGGAGATGTAATTCTGGGTTGGTCACCATATTGGATCTCCTCCCAGGCTCCTTCACCCCTGTTTCTTCCCGGAGAATGTTTGTGTGTCCCTAGGACTGGGGGACAATAACCATTCTCCCCTCTATAGATACAGCCAGACAGTGTGGGCAACATGCTCACCTCAGGGTGCCTTGCAGGGATGTAGTAACATGCCTGCTTGGCACTGTTTCTTGTATCCCTGAAGGCTGCCTCCCAAATTCTTTGTAAGGGCAGCCAGGTCTCAAAAAAAAAAAAAATTAACAGGAAAGAATGGAAAGGAATAGAAATATATAAAGGAATGAGAGAGAGAGAGAGAGAGAGAGAGAGAGAGAGAGAGAGAGAGAGAGAGAGAGAGAGGCCCTATCGAATGATGAGCTCAATTCCTGCTATGCCAGGGGCACTTGATTCATGGGCCTCTAGCCCATCAGGGCTCCGCCTGCGTGTTTATTACACACGTGCAACGTCCTTAGGAAGGCATAAGTAACAGTGGAGCCTGGCTGGAGAGAGGAGCGCATCCCCTGAACCAGAAGTTGCTAATTATTTAAGGACTGGCAGGTGGAATTTCCCCCCAAATGATCCATGTTTACAGATCAAAGACCAGAAAGGAAGGATGAGGCAGCTACTTCGGTTCCTTTTTAAAAAAAAAAAACATTTTTTTTATCGAATTTCATAAATATCAACCAAATTCAAACAAAACTGATTTAGATTTCACCTCATCACTTAAAATATATTTTGTCGAGTACAGTCTGTGCAGTAATCCGCCGCTATACTTTAATTTGGTTTTAATTTTATAGGCCCTGTTTTAACTGCATATTTCTAGACCTTTATTTCTCTCACAGCTCTTAGCAAAATGGTAGCTCATAAACACAAGCTCTGCTGTATAGACTTTGCATTTCATCCCCAAGTATTTCCTTTTTTATAGCCGTGGTCTTTCCATCCTGGAGCTGTGAGTCTGGGTCACAAATCTCCCTGCTATTCCAGTGTGTGACATCTTCCCTCGTTTGCCGCTGCTCATTAACAAACAATACTGCTGTGAAATTGGTTTAATGACAAAGTAATAAAATTGCTATTCTGCTCACAGATTGCCTGAGGCACTTTGAGCTCCTACAAGGCTTACTGTGGATGCCAAGATACATTAAGCTGCTTATTCGTAAAAACGGCATCATGCGTTTTTTCACAGGTTTTTTCCCTTTCCTCTCCAGCCCCGCTTCTTTTTATCTTCAAATAAAAAGATATATTTGCTTATGTTCTTCCAGGCTGTCAAATTTTTACTTGCATGCATATTTCTGGAAAATGAAAGTATATTTCATTTCATTTTTTTTTCTCGAAAGGTCACTCTGTCCCTCCTACAAGGTTGTCCCTGGACCGAACACACAACATTAAAGAAGACTGATTCTCGCCCATTACGGAAGTGGGAGCTAGGGTCGTTTTGAACCTATTTTGGGAGAGCAAGGGAATGAAACTATTTATGGAATGATTTTTCCCCCCCTTACCTTCCTTCAAAAAAAAAATCGAGGTTGAGAGAAACCTTACGATTCCCCTCTTCACATTGAAACCGAAAATTTTACATGAAAACAATTCGCACGGATCTGGTAGTGACGACTCGCATTAATATTTTATGAATAATAAAATATGTCGGCATTAGAGCAAAAGTCTTCAGCAGGCACCTGTTTTCCATAATGAATTACATGTTCTGGGAAAGTCGCCTTTCTCCATTTGTCTAATGCCCATCCTGACCTGAAAATTTACTGCTGGAAGACAATGGGGGAAATAACCCAATTGCGGTTTGACAGGTGGGCAGGTCTTGATAATTATGGCCAGACATCTTAACGCCGTGCAACTGATGTAAATAAACATCCCAAGCGCAGATCAATATTGCTTCCCTACTTTTGCATTTTGAACAACACATGCTAGCAATTTACATCCTTTCTCTCTTTCTGGCTGATTGGAAAGGCTGCATTAATTTAGACACATTGCGTGCGTACACACACTCCACATATTTCATTTAAAAGTATTCAATACACCCCAACAGCCAGGACTCTACTTCATAATCACATTACAGTCACCTGCTGGTATATTTCTATTAATTATGTAAACTGATATCTTGAGAGCTTTGAAAAGAAACACACACACACACACACACACACACACACATACACACACACACACACAGCATTGGGATTGCCATTTGAATACCTGCAATACCTGGATGATAAATGAAAGAAAATGCAAACCGGATTGGCAAAGATATGAGCCGTCAGGCTGTTGGGCATCTTTCCCTCCTGTCTATGCACTTGGCATTCTTTACAGTTTCATGAACTGTAGGTGCTTTCCCTTCTACATGCATCTGACCTCATAAATCTCAGGAACTAGAGACTTTATTACAGCAGCACAAAGATTTGCAAGGCCTGCCAATCCTGTGGAGAGCCTCTTCCTCCCCCACCCCCACCCAACACCAAGGGCCTGATGAGGAATGAGGGTGTCTGATGAAAATTGGTATTGAAACCAGAGGCGCAGAAATAAGTGCTATGAGGGAACAGGGGGTACCCTCTCAAAAGACAGGCTCTGAGGGAGCTAAGAAGGGGGCCTCGGAGGAGACAAGAGTGGGCAGGTACAAAAGAAGAAAGGAGGGGAATCCAACTGAGAAATAAGAAGGAAGTACGCGCAACATGGGGTTAACACAAGGTAATAGATGTGTATCGTATACTCTAATTTCTAAACCATATCCATTTTTCCAAGCATGCTCAGGGTAAGCCCAGGATGTAGCATGCGATAGACAACTGGTATACCATGCGTACCCTCAGCCCTCATGGATTTTGACTGGAGCTCTTAAGGACCAATTCAGGAACCCAGAATGATCGCGTCACACGTGATACTTCCCTCACGGCATCTCCATGCTCACAGCACCATTTGTCTTTTTCAAAAACAGGACTGAGAAATGTATCAATGAGAAGGATGAAGGGTCTTGTTCCCAGTATTTTAATACAAGAAACAATGGACTATGTTGAAAGTGCCCAAGGGAGGGGTTGTCATGTTAACTCAATTCCAGAAAAACAATACCTGTTCATTCATCCATCCATCCATCCATTCATATGTTTAGAAGGTCTGTAAAAAGTCACGTTCTATATACTTAAAATCCTACAGCAAACACTATTGCCTCAGTGGCACGTTATAAAGCTCAGATGTTTAATTTTAGTTGTTGGATAGCCACCAACTGAACAAAGGCAGGGAGGAAGGGAAAAAGACAACTGCTCGAAAAATATTTAGAACTAGCCAGGATCTATTTATATAGTTGTTTATTTGTTTGTTTGTTTATTCTGCCTTTTTTTTTCCTTTAGCCTGGAACTCTCTGCATAGACCAGGCTGGCCTCAGGCTCACGGAGATCCCCCTGCCTCTGCTGTGACTTGGGCGCCTATGCAGTCTGCTTTTCCTTTCAAAGGACTGTTTTGCCACAGCACTCACCATTTTTATTAGAAGCCATGAAGCAATCAAACTATTGGTGACAGTTCCCTGTCATTATTTTACAAGTTTGATAAACACCTCTGTGAAGATGCTTCATTATCAGGAGCAATGGGGAGCTTGGGAAAATCGAAAAACAAACATAGCAGTGTGAGAAATCACTTTCGAAAGGGATAGGAAATTCCTGAAAGTCACTCAGTAGCACCTGCTAAATGATGATAACTGTTAATCTGTCATTGTATATAGAACGATCCAGAAGGGTTTTCTAGGAATAGAAAGAGAACAGATAGAGCCATTTGAAACAATAGTAACGAGATTTGGTTTTCTGCACTCCTTGCCAAGGACCACCGTTTTGCCTTAATCCTGTCTGAAGCAAGGCATTCGTGAGATCTCCTGATGTGGAACCCCGGGTTCCCGGGTACAGGTCTGTACAATCAGTTAATACGAATGTAAGATCAGAAGACATGTTTGAACGCAATACTTGATCTACATGTGTCTGATTCTTTTCTACCACTGGAGTTCACCGGCTGGACTTGGTGGGATGGTGGAGATAGGAAGGGACCAGAAAAGGACACACGTATAGCCCTTCAGAAAGAACCAGAATTATTAGCTCTGGCTCGGGTGGGCTCCAACGTGTAAGGAGAATGAACTTTCTTATGTAGTCCATCACCCTCTCATTTTTCATTTTAATCTCTCCCCCTAACATCATAGAAGGGAGATCCAGTTCAAATATTTGAATTAACATTTAGAAAAGCATTATTCGGGTTGTTCTGGTTGTGTTAAGAATCCTCCCGAAAAGGAAAATGTGTTCAAAGTTTTTTAAACAGCTAATGTAAGAACTCCGTGGCTTTGACACTCACATTTGATCCTCAGCTGGAAGCTCCGTTGAGAGCAGTGGGTGTCCTACCCTCGAGCAGGCTGCACTGGTCTCCTTCCCTGCACCACACTCGGTGGCTGTGCAATGCTAGACAGTCCGTACCCACTTGTGGATGGACTGACACGTGGCTTTGGAAGCAGCAAGAAACTGAAATCTCAATTGTATTTAATAGTCGATTTGGACTTAATACATATATATTAAGTATATATATCCTGACTCTGAAGAAGAAGCTACCAGAAGTTCCGAATTCATCTATAGACCGGAAGTCATGGAGATAAGTTGAGTGGATTTTACAATAAATTATTTTAGAAAACATTCAGAGATATCCAGAAATAGAAAGGAGGCACCAAGTAGGAAAGAACCCCTAGTGCCAGTGGAGGTCACGTAGGCCACAAACTACCTCCTCTTAGCCACACCAGACTGCCAGCTGGCTAAGTGCAAACTATGTGCCTATGACCCTCTTTGGGTTGGTGGTACAAATGCGTGAACAGCACTCACCCAGGATGGATGGGGCCAGAGTTTAATTCCTGGCACCAGACAAGACCCCAGCATCTTCACTCGTGGACCATCTCTCATTTTCAGGCTGCTTGGGTCTAGTTTTTCTATTTTTTTAAATTCATTTGGTTCCGAGATTATTTTTTTAGCACATTTAAAAGAAGCTCACCAAGATAGTTTTTACCGTATTCTTCAGAAAAAGAGTCATAAAATATTTGTCAAAACATTAAGGTTGTTAAGGGCGAAGTTAGATTTAGGTGCAATCAGGCCACTGACTTCAAGTGTAAATACTTGTGTAATGTTCAGCTGTGTTCATCACATGAATGTATGCTTTCTGTAGGTGAAGACACAGCTACATTGTTGCACTTTGTAGCATAGGGAGTGTGTAAGTGAAATTAGATCCTTCTAAAATTTTTGTTTTGTCATTTTATGTGTATGGACGTGTTGCCTGCTCAAATGTCTACGTGGGATGGGTGAGGTATGCCTGGTGCCCAGGAAGGCCAGAAGAGAGTCTGAACTGGGACGGTAGTTACAGACGTTTGTTAGTTGCTCTGTAGGCTGTGTACGTCCTCTGGAAGAGGAGCCAGCGATCGTAACTCTGAGCCTCCTCGGCAGTCCCCTGATCCTCAAATTGCTTTGATTATCCAGTTTCCATCACTTTGAAAGGAATGGTATGGTCCCATCGTTGCCTGGGGCTATCTTTCTGGTGATGCTGGGCATCCAAACACTGCCTTAAGTGGCTTTCTTCCCACTTCCCAGGCTCCACAGTTGCTTCTGTATTGGTTCAGCCCATTCTTAATGACGATGTTTGACAACATTTTCAGGAGTTTTCCTTTCACTAGTTTTGATAGATTCCCTAACTTCGTTTGAATAAGGGTAACATAACTCATCTTAGTTAAAGTAAGAATAGTCAAATGATTAAAATTTGTCATCTACCGAAAGAAAAGAATAGAAAGAAAAGGCTCGCAAGCAAGAAACCCAATACATCACAGGGAAGAAAAGACAGCAAATGCTTAAAAATAAATGTTTTATACAGAACGGCAAGACTCTGATGGTTTGTGTGTCCTCCCACCTCGGAAAAAAATAGAGTGAAGGACTCCGGTAACAAAAACATTTCCCTCACGGGCTATTTGATGCAGATCACTGCTTTTCTGTTGCAACCTAAACCAATACAAAGTGAAATAAAGCACAAGTTTGTTTAAAAAAACAGCAGTCTGAGCTTCATAACATAAATTAAAATTTAAAATGCTAAATCTTGCTTTCTAGAAGTCTGAAAGCTCTTCAATTTTGTGAGGCCAAGTGGCATCTAGTCACCCATTTGCAAGGACAATGGCAGCCAGCAAAGTGCCCCAGAAATCAGAAAAACGCATTTAGGGTTGGGCCAGTGCACCATAGAATAGAATCAATCTTCCTAATTAACGGCAAATTAGCAATCCCAAAATGAGTGGGATCAACCTGTCCACTGTGGCCAAGAATCATGCTAAGTATAGAGTTTCCTCTAAGTGCCTCTAAATTACATTTACGCCCATATAAAGCAACGTTCTTTTAATCTAATACTACATTAGTGTCAGTGTTCTTGAAGTTATTACACCATTTAAAATTTCTACAGATAGGTGAACGGATAAACAAATGAACAGACAGATCCACAGATAGTGAGACATTTCACAAAGCTGGGCTTTAAGGTGCTTACAGATTAGTGAAAGGGGGTGTTGACGAACATGATTAGCATAAAGCTCAAGAGGAAGAGTTTTTGTGGTATAGTGACACTCTTCAATGTCTACTGCTGTGTAGGCATATGCTATATGTACCTATCTATCTACCTACCTGCTTAGCTACACACACACACACACACACACACACACACACACACACACACCCACACACAACATTTAACATGGAGAGATAAGCAAGTAAGGACAGAAATAGTATTATACTAATGCTGGTGGGCTCTTGGTTGTACCATTATGGTGTGTGAGCCCATTCAATAGCCACAATGAGTCGGGCTTTGCTCAGAGCTGTTGAGTTGCACGGCTCTGAAGGTGCCAAGTACAGTGTTCATGGGTGGCCCCTGGAGTCGTATAGAATATTCTGGCCTATGAGAGGCTCTGCACCAGACAGAACAAGCCAAAAGGTACAGCTCATAATTTTTATGAATTTAAAATCTAATAAAATGAGAACCATCTGTTGCCATTTTAAAAATTCAATTAATTTAAAATTCAACCACCAACAAAAGGAGGAATACTGATTATGGTCTTTTTTTAAGGTTAGTTAACATATTTCCATCAAACTTACTAGGAGTTTCTTTTGTGTTGTGGTGGTTGTGGTGTCTGTTTGCTTTGTTCATTTGTTTTTGGGCTTTGTCAGTTGAGGCTCCAGGGAGGGGCAGTAAGAGTGGGGACAAGATAGTGTGTTTGTTCATGTACATACTTATGCTTCTCTTGATGCTGGCTTTTGTGGTATCATTGGCTTCTCAGAAGGACCTAGACCCAGAAGAGGTTCTGACCTGGCGAATTAGGGTTTCAGCAAGGGGCCATGAAGGAACAGACCTAAGGATACAGGGCCCAGTGAAGGCAGCTTGTCCTGTTCTAGAGTGAGTCCTGAGGTTGTTGTGAAAGGCTTCCTTTCCAATTTGGTTTGCTTGTACAAGTCGGGCAGGCAGCTTAAGCTCATTTGTGAGCATTTACGAACCCTACCTTAGATCAAAATAACTCAGTTTTCTACTGCGGCATAGGAAAACTATCCTGGAAAGTTAGTATTCCAGAGTGTACTACTAACAAGCAAAGTCTACTCTGGGGAAAAAGATACATATATGATGAAAGATACATGGGTGATAGATGATTGACAGACAGATGTTAGGTACGCAGACAGAAAGACAGACGGATCCTGGAGAATTCTCTATGTCCTCTAACAACCATTTCCCTGTTCTTACAGGACATGTACTTTTTATGTATTTTTTCAATTGGTATTTGAGAAAGAGGCGACCCTTTGAACAAAGCCCACACGGAAATGCCAAGTCTTCTTACCACTTGTTAGTTGTTTGTTTCAGGGTTCAAGTGAGAATGGACGGAGATAGGAAAGAGTGAAGAAATTTGAGGATACAAACCTCCAGTGTACCAGAAATTGGTCAAAAGAGAATTTGATCAGTGCACACAGGACTTGAGAGTCTTAAAGGTGTTGTCCAGTTCTTACTTCCCAATGTTCCTCAAAAGATCCCTTCAAACACTGCCTCAGTTTACTCCCGGATACAGAAGAACTAAGGATAATAGATCTCACAGGGTGTTAGGTAACTAATTACCGTTGGCTAGGAACCATCACAGTCTGTGTCATGTAGGTAGCCGTTACTATTAAATGGCTGTCACCGTCACCTCCGCTTGAAGTCAACCCTGTATCTAACATTTCTATTATTTTCAAACTTCCCCTTTTCGATGTTAATAAAATATTTGGCAGCGATGTGTATCACATAAATGCATTAGGGCAGAAAGCTAACATTTTCTTTTAATTTTAACAATGTGCGTACTGTCGGTAACGAATATTGAAAGAAATACAATGCATAAGTAGATTTTACACCACATTAGAGTTGTCCAACTCCTCATGTTTAAAATTTTTCTGCATGACTAGAGCCAGGGAGAAATACATGCCAGCATAATTATATGAACGGTTTGAAACTTAAACATGTTGCAGAGGAGAAGAGAACATGTCCACCCATTTGTTCCCCCCCCACCCCCCGCCTCTATAACAATTCCAAAGAAAAGTCATTTCTTTTCATAGAGTCAAGTTGAAGGCTCGGAGCCTTCAAAAGAGGGAGGGGAGAGGGGTGGGCATTTTAAGTACTGTGTAAATCAATACGCACGCAAAAAAAAAATCTCAGGATGATAGTTTAATTAAAATGTGCATGAGGCAATTCATCAGCCTCCTCCCTTGGTGTGCTGGCCTCTAGAATTTGCCTTCCGCTTTCCGATCCCTGATGGTTTTAACTCGAAGGCATTTAAAATTTCTCTCAACCGGCACCTTTCTACTTAACTTATGTTCCCTGCTCTTCTTTATAAACAGGAGATTGTACTGGCCTGTGATGTTTGCTGTGCCTCATGGCTTTTCATCTCCTGCAGGAGCTTTGCCTAGCATGAACTATCAGGCGCTGAAATTTACCTGAGCACTAGCAAGTGAGAGGAGAGGGAGAGAGAGAGAGAGAGAGAGAGAGAGAGAGAGAGAGAGAGAGAGAGAGAGAGAACTTCAAGTGTACTTGGTTACAAAGTTCATAGCCAGCTAAATCACTGGCAACTTACTGTTGCTGGTTATTTTAATTTAAATGTAAAAGCACATATGAAAATAAAATAACCATTCCCATAGTCATCAAAATGAAAAATCTGCCCGGATTGGAACATACCATAACGTGCTTTAAGCCACCATGTAGGACTGGCAGTATTATTCAATTCCTATTACATGGCATTCTAAGGATACCTTGGCAGGCACATAAAGCCACTGAACTCGTGGCTCCTTAATAGTTTGACTCCCATTGTAATTGCTTTGTTCGCGGGCTGCCCTGGGTCTTCATAATTGGCTGGAGTCCAAGGTCACATATTCAATATGGCAGTGGCTCCCACTCTTGGCTAATTGTTAAGTTTTTAACAGTAGCTATGTTTCCATTACTGTCCTCCTGCTCGGATCCCCAGCTCCCATTTTTATTGTATCATTCAGATTAAGTGCTCTCTGTGCTTCAGCCAGCCTTGCTCTCTCGGTCCGCCAGTAACCAATTCAATCATTTCTAAATCCAAAACGAAGGTTTCATGCTTAAAAAGAAAAGAAAAGAAAAGAAAAGTACATTGAACAAAATGTATTTAATGGGCTGAGGAGACGGTTTAAAAGTTAAGAGAGCTCGCTGATTTTCTGGAGGACCCAGGTTCAATTCCCAGCACGTGGAAGAATGCAACTGCTCTTAACTCTGTTTCCAGGGGCAGCCTCTTCTGGGCTCCACTGGCACTGAGTGTGAAAACACCTATATGCATACAGGAAAGTCAAATTTAAAAATGTATTTATAATGTAAAATTTTCAGTTTATTTTACTAATTAGTTCTTCACAACTCACGTGCACAGTAATAACCATCAGGGAGGCAGCTTTAACTTTTTCTTTAAAAATCTAGTGGATAACAGCATTAAGTAAGACATATGGAGAGCAAGAAGGAGGTGAGATCATTTACGATTGGAATGAGGATTTGGAGATGTGAGGAGGGGGTATCCTGTGAACAGTTCTGAACCTGGTGACTTGATCTGCTTTAATCTTAGGCTTTACCACCGAGTAAGAAAATTATTTTCTCTGTCCATAACTTAGGAGTTTTTTTTGGGGGGGGCGTGCAGTTGGAGACGACAGTTTGGGCTGAGATTACCTATCTTTAAGGCCTTTTCTACTAATAATTTAATCATTTAGATGATCTAATATTCAACTTTATTAGCACCTGTCCAGTGCTGACAGGACTATTATTCTCTGTTTTAAATGTCCAATTACCCTTTGATAAAGTTTTAGGGCCCTGATCAGTTTTTAACTACCTGGAGGGAACATTGTGGTAGCGTCTCTCCTCAAGTGTAACCACATGTCCTTCCTCACCAGTGACATTTATTCAACAAGTTAGTGGAGAGACTACTGTGGGACAGTCACATCAGCAGATACTGGGACAACAGACAGCCAGTGGACCTTCTTTACTACCGGGAAGGAATGGCGTATACATTTTTAAATGAAAGCTGAACTTTCTTCAGGTAACTCCTGAAACATTTTCATAATGGAAATGGTGTTGGTGGTTAACAATGGTGTCCCATCTTTCTGAACACAGTGTAACCAAAAGCTAAGTACTTGAGATTGAGTCTTGCAAGGCAAGTGTTCCTGGGAACCATGGGAGAGATTTATTATAAAATTCAGCTCTGCTGTAATGATGATTACACTGACTGTTTGATGTTGTATTTAATGCTCCCCTTAAATAAAGATTTGAGTCATAAAATAATATATTCTCATAAAATGGCTCAGCCTGTTACACTCGCCTTTCCTGAAGAAATTGTAAAAATTTCATACATTATTCCAAATATAGCCAGTGCTGGATGGTAACAAGGATGATCCATCCATTCATTGCATCTGAAAGGACAAGATGGGTTTCCAAAAGGTTTCAAACTCACCGAAGAGCAGAGCTATTTGAAATTCTAGAGTTTATCTAGCTTAGGGATATCTAATTCTCCTTGGCAAGAAAAACGCTCATATGTGGGAAGAGATTTTTTTCATAGAGATGAACTTTCGTTTGTCAACACATCAACACAAACCTATGGATCAGCTCCTTCAGAGATGGGCTCTTCAGTGAGGAGGCCACTTTGGGACTTACTGAGCGGTAAGGCAAAACATAGCTTGGAGGGGTCCACGGTTGCGAGCGTCAGAGATTTGTTGACTAAATTGTGCTTTGGGATGTTGGAAGATGTCACAAATTCTCCACTGACTCAGATATTTAAATGGTACGGTTATCTCTTTTGCAAGTTGTTAAATGTACTTGAAGTTCTAGAAGACTTAAGGGCATGTCACATGTCTCGCTGACTTAAACATGTAAGTAGATATTCCTAGCTGCCCGTTGTAAGCTTTATGGTCAGGAATTGACTAAATAGACAATTTGTTGACAAAATGGCAATGTGTGGAGTTCAGCATATGTAACAGTAACAGGGCAGGGCATCGAAGGCACACACCTTAATCCTAGCACTTGAGAGGCAAAGGCAGGTGAATCTCTGTGAGATCGAGGCCGGTCTGGTCTACAAAGTGTGTTCCAGGACATCCAGGGTTACATAGTGAAACCATGGTGCACATTTGTATACAAAAAGCAAACAAGAACAACGCCCAAAAGGACATTAACAAATGAAGGTGATCTGGCCATTTCAAAGACTCCAAGTTCAATGGGAAAGCCCTTTGACAGTTTGGAAGGGTATCTACCTTGCAAGAAGAGTTTAATCCAAGTAACTAGGATCAGATATCCATAGACCCCATTCAGAAAGCTTAGTAAGATGATATTTCAGTATTCTCCAGAGCTGCCTTTTATTTTTTTTAAATAATAAAATATTATTATAAGTTTATAAGTTGCTATGGAAGTTTCAGGGCAGGGTGCATGAACAGTCTCCAGTTAAGGAGATTACAGAATGCTATTCTTCATAACTGACTCGATGGCATTCTAGAAGAAAGACTGTTTTTTGTTTTGTTGCTAACCACTGAAGGAGTAGAACCCCAGATGCACTTGAAAATCAGAAGGTGAAAAAACAAAACCTGGTGTGTGTGTGTGTGTGTGTGTGTGTGTGTGTGTGTGTGTGTGTGTGAGAGAGAGAGAGAGAGAGAAAAGACTCTATAATTCCATATACATAACAAGATTTTCAGGCTTCACAGTTATGGAACAATTAAGGATTGTCTACCTAAGTCAAAACTTTTATGATATAAAGTGTATTCCTCATAAACCATCTAAATTTGGGGGAAGAAATGTGCCTGTGCACCGCAGTATTTATGTGAGGTCAGAGGACAATCTAGAAAAATGAATCTTCTCCCTCTACTGCATAGTTCCCCCTGGGTACTGAACTCAGGCCATCAAGCCTGGTAGCAGGTCCCCTCAGTCTCTGTGCCATCTCCCTGGCCCCACGAACTTTGAGCTTTAAAGAGATGTATAACTTTATCTCAACCCTACTTGCCCTATCCAAATGGACCAGGAAACCCATATATTGATATACTGAAATCTTGCCCTGCATAGCGCTCTCCCTGACAGCGCTCTCCCTGATGATGCTCTCCTGGAGCTATCTATGGGGTGCAGACTTGTCAGCAAACCATGTGGTTTCCTCCCAACATCCCTGTCACCAAGGCCTCCTCTCCTTCTGGACTGGCTCATCTGCTGTCAGGGCTTGAATAACATCTCCACCCTCAGACTTACCTTTGTCCCCTCCGTGTGGTCCTACAGTGTTTCCTGTTATTCTGACCCCTTCCCCTCTGCTCCCCAGGGCTCATCTCCACTTTTTTGTGACCTATTGTGAAAACAAGCTCATCTTCCCAGAGAAATCATTAGTAGCCCCCGCCTTCCCCGATCCATCATCATTGTGGAAATCAGCCCCCAAGCCCTTGCTCTCTAAGACCTGGAGTTGGGGTCTCATTCTATTCTCACCCATGCTGAATTAGTCACTAAATCCTGCTACGGTTTTTAACAATAGCGATAAAAATTGGTTTCTTTTTCTTCATTTTAATAGCTAAGTCCCTGATTCAGGGTTTTGTTTAAGTCCCTCATAGTCTTCTATGACTGGTCTCTCTATCTCTCCCTCTAATCAATTCAAGGCACAATGGTTAAAATCATTTTTCATCTTGCTTGCTTTGACTAGATTTTTTTTTTCAGTTCACAGGCTTAGAATAATAAAATAATAGAATTTTAAGGATAGAAAGGACCTTTAAAAAAAATCAACCACTCTTGGCTCTTTAATGGATGAGGGAATAGATACTAAGAAAGGATAAATTGCCTGAGATCACACACATTGTCTGGGTTGGAATTAGACCGAAGCTACTGATGATGTCCGGATCCACTCTCTTCACAGATCACACTGCAATATGCTGTGTGTGAACGCTGCTCTTCCCACTGCTCTAGGAATCAGGGTTCTCTCTCTCTCTCTCTCTCTCTCTCTCTCTCTCTCTCTCTCTCTCTCTCTCTCTCTCTCTCTCTCTGTGTGTGTGTGTGTGTGTGTGTATTAGATACTTGAAAGTTTATTTTTCTCTAGAAAGAGAGAGCCGTTTTGTTCCTGGACTCAATTCCCCTTCTTCATGGCCTCTCACACTGCTATCTGTCTACTAACAACAGTTCCTTCCCCTGATTCAAAATGAACTTCAAATCTAATCTCCTGTAAGAAACAGCTTGCTGAGTGGCCCTCTTGCCCAATGGATGTTTTCAGTGTGTTTCCTTCCCGAGCCTTCCCATTCTAGCTGGTGCGAATTCAGTTCAGTAGCAAGAAATGAACACTTACTAGACCTCAGCTCTGTGGTTCAATTCAAAAGCAGAGCAAAAATCCAAGAAATTATTATTCCAGACCTTTGACTTGTTTGCTCTTACAGTCAAATGCCAAGACTCTTACCTACAACACACACTTCAATGTCATTCTGCTGCCTTGACTGAAAGAGAGAGTTTGGTCTTTGTATCCATTTTAGTCTCTGGGTAAATTCTACTTTTAGACTGTGGAAGATATTGTCCTGGATGCTTAAGCAATGGAGGAATTCATTGCTTGATTTTCCCTTTTGTTACCAACTTTCTGGTGTTAGCTTGGAAAAATGGTATCATCTCGCGAAGTACCAGTTTTTCTAAGCACTTTTACATTCGTCTTTAAAAAATTTACTGTAATATACCACAAAGGGTTTCCCTCAGTTATTTAGTGAAACTTTATCATTAGAATTATTATATAAAATTAGCGAAAGTCTAAATTTATTTTGCCATCCACCTGATAGTAAGTGGACAGACATTATTTATATGAGGGTACGAACAGTCGAGAATGCCTCCTGAGAGTAAATTATTGGCCATTCTTTAATTAACCTAACCGAATATGAATTAAAACAGTAGGATATGAGATCCTGCTGATGATCAAGACGCACGATATTCTTATGTCATGACTAATGCTCAGACCCCAAGGGAGAGAGCATCCTGAAACTGGTGCCCTAGGTGAGGGCTAAGAAGTATGTACTTGTCACCGCGATGGGACCAAGGTATGAGTTTGACTTATCTGTAGAACTATGAAGCTGGGACATTTTTTAGTCTGTGGGTTATGGCCCCATTTCCAGAAAAAAAATCTATCGAAGACTAATGTAACCTAGCAAATCTTTCAAGGGAAATAGTCTTGAGGGAGGCGAGTTGTCGTTTTCTGACATATTATTTAGGGCTTAGCTCAGGTTTCATTCTTCCCTCCTTCTTCACTTAAACCCCTGCTCGCTTTCTATAAGCACCATTTTCTAATTAAGGAAAATGAAACTTGTAACATGTAAAAGGGGGACATGACCTCCCTTGCGAGCCAGCTTCGCTCCTCCCCTCACGCCATTTAAAAAAAACAGATTTCGGGGGTGGTGGTCGTTGTTGTTGTATTTTTAATTGGCATCACTTTGTCTTTAGTATGAAACGCATGACAATAATTTAGTGAACTCCAGTGTTTCTCTTGTGGCAAATTGATAGCATAATTTTATTATGAGTGGAACAATGACTTCTGGGATCAGGAGAGATTTTCCCAGAACTACACGTAACTCGGTTGACTAAAAGTAATACGTGGAGAAGGTAATGAAAATGGAGCTGGAGCCCGGCAAGGACTGGGTGATGCCCGTTTCTCATTCCTGTCAGAGGCGCTACTCAATCAACCACACCTGCAGCTTATTTAATGTCAGAAGCCACTAAGCTGACAGAGTGCGCTGGGGCGATCCCCTCAGAAATGGCACTTGAGTCATGTGCTCTCTGGTCTCTGAACCTGACAGGGTCATATAATCTGTGTATGGATTTTAATAAGTCACCTATTATGTTCTCTTTGGTGCTAATTATTTTACACATCACCAGTTTCCTGTTTACTGACGTTGCTTTTGTAATATCATTATGAAAAAAAAAAAATAGGAGGAAAGTTAGTCCCGGACTTGGTCTGTTCCTTCATACTGAGGATTTCTCCTTCTCTCTTTTCCGCTCTATGACTCTGGTCCATGCCATAAAACACCAACTCACAAACAGACAATGCATGAGCACAGCTCAGGTTCTCAGTAAACCTGCCTATGTAGCAGAGTCACACGGAACCATGCAGATCCAAGAGTAGTAGGACTCAGTAACTCACCGCTAAGAAAATACTTGGAATTTGCTCTGTCTCACCTAGCCTCAGGTAACACAGGAAGTAAACCAGCTGTGGCCAAATTCCATTGAGCTTCTTTCTACGGATTTTTAAGAAGAGGAAACTTGCCCATGAATCCCCATGCAGCTTTTCAACTGCACTAGCAAATAAAATGCCAAGAACCAGATCCACAATTTAGGACAACTGGACAAACGCACCGCATTGCCTAGTTTCTGTGCACTTGGGGTTACCATCGTCCACTCTAGAACACTCAAAATCTTATTTGAAGAGGAGACTCGTCTAAATTTTAGAAAACTACATATATCATTACTGAAAGTGGCACAGGTTTCAGGCTTAAGTGAAATAAAATCTGAAATGCAGGTTCAAAATAGGTGAACGTTACCCTTTGACCTTATCAACAGCATTATACTGTGCTAAGTATGAAAATACCTGTGGCCAGAAAGATATCACCTTACCAAACTGAGGGAAGAGAATTCTCCTAGTCAAGGAAGACCTAGCTTTTTCTCAAAAGCTGAGTTGAAGCCATTAAGTCAAGACCTCTGGGGAGAATTTTGCCCTTGTGGATTTTGAGGTAGATTTGAATCCAGATCTGGAAAGGAATTTGTCCCCTGTCCTAAGCACTCTGAATTAGGTCTGCTGACGCTATTGTTTCTTATCTAAAGGCTTGCGGGGAAGTTTGGAGCCCTAAAAGTCCATGCTAAACAACCTGAAACCTCAGCCTGCTGGGACTTATCTAAAAGATATGCTGTATCTGGAAACAAGGGGAAATGCTCTATCTCCCAGTGTTTACCTTGCCAGGGGAAGAGAGAAAGAACTTTTCGTGTTTCAACCCCAGTGTAGAATGTGTGTGAATGTGAGTGAGGGCTGGGGGTCAGCAGCTAATCTCTGGGAATGACAAGTCAGCATGGACAATTCCAAATGACCCACAAAACCCAACCAAACCGGAAACAACAGGGGATGTTCTGATTAGAAGAAAAACAATGGACAGGAAAAGAAGTCGAGGAAAGCAATATTGAAAAGAAAGCCAAAGCTCTCTCTATTCCTCTGCCACATCTCTAAGGATCCTCTGCCCAAGTATAAACTGATTTCCCTTGTTTATCCAATAGGAATAAGTAGTTCTGAGTGTCCTAACGGAAGGAGGGAGTGGATGTCGGGATAGGCACAGGAACCGCTACCTATCCCTGTCTACTCTCATTCTTGAAAAATTCGACACAATGAAAACAGCAGTAGTAACAACAAAAAAACAAGTCCTGGAGATCACGAGGTTAATAGGACCGACATTTACTCATTAACAGAGCAGATTCTCAATTAAGTAATTTTTACAAGGCTGCTCTCCAGTGGGAGACTGCATGAATGAACTAGTGAAGTGCACGGGGGTGTGGGCAATCTAAGGACTATTCAGAGAGCATATTCTGAAAGCGAATATTTGGAAGGAATTTTAAAAGTAGCCAACACTGCAGGGAGTTTTAGTGGAAAAAGTCCCACAGTAGTGTGTGCGAAGGGGAACACACTAACACTGAAAACTGAACCAAGCTGCAACAGCCATCAGCATGACAGGGGGGGTGTGGGGGGGATGCGGTGGGGGGGAGAGATGGAGAGTGGGAGAGAGGGGGAGAGAGATTGAGAAAGAAAGATTGAGAGATGGGAGGGGGGGAGGCCTCTGAGACAAGGTAGTATTGATACATTCTAATCTATTTTGTATCGTTTTAATAGCTTCTAATTTCAGACGCTGTGGAAGCAGTGCACAGGCAAGCTCTCTAGTTTCTACATTCTAAAAATAACTTAAGGGTAACTTGAAAATCCCAATTCCTTGTTTTTTTTTTTTAATGTTTTTTTTTTAAATACAACTTTTACTTCATTCCTCTGCCATCAGAGCTAGAAACGCTTACTAAATCAGTTGCTATAGGATCCATTTGTAATATTTTCAATGACGTCACCTCACTTTTTCCCCCTCAGTGAGAAGGAGTAAAACGGTCAAGTCAATAGCATCCTAATGTCAAATCTTGCAGCCGCCCGAGGTCTAGGCTTTTCTTTCGGCATTACCAGAGAAACCGTGTAGATCATGTCAGTGGAGATGGATAAAGGACCTATTTGAGCAAACCTTGTCTCTCTTCCAAATCCTGGCATAATGAAGTGCGGTGGTAGGTAGATCCCTGGGCCTAATGCAGGAGCCGTCTGGGGCTGATTGTTTTTGTCAGTGAAAGAGAGGAGGCTAATTCTAAAAACCTCCAAAAAATTTAAACACATTATAGGCCAATTGTCCTTCTGTAATACAGAGACGTGAACAACGGTAACTTACACTGTAAGGGATTTTCTCTCAAAAAAAATTTTTTTTAAACATTTCTTCAAGGGGCTTTTCTTTTTCCTTTCTTTTCTTTTTTTTTCTTTTTTTGGAATTGTTTCAAAAATTCATTGCATTCTTTTTTTGGTGTTTGGTGTTTTCTCTCCAGCACTGTACATTCCTCTAAACGAGAAACTTTTTTTTTTCTCCTCTTATTGGCATTCTAGCCCAGCAAAGAAATATGCATCCTGAGATAATGCCACCAGCTTGCTATGAAAACCATATTTCATTCTTTCTTTATAAAGAAAAAAAAGGGAGAAAGCACAAAGGAGCGGGTGTAGTTGAACGTAAAGGACCACCTCGCCCCCTTTGCCTCCTCCCTGGCTTCCCCTCCCTGATTTCCCTCGCTCCTTTTGTTTACAACTTTTAAAAGGCTCTTGCTGAGTCTGAGCTGCCTGCCTACATTTGGACTGAATCGAAATTTCTGGAAATGGTACTTCCCTCAGTACAGGATAGGAACTGTCTAGAATCACTGATCAGACAGGGCAACAGGCAGGAGGCCTGGCTGCCCCAGTCCATGAAGTGGCCCCAAAGTTCACATTTTTTTTTTTTTTGGTGAGAATTCAATATCATGGAATGGGAAATGTGCCTGGTCCCCTTCCTTTCTATGTAAAATTGGTAAACCATGCCTGGATTCCTAGCACAACCCCCACGTTTGATTTCCAAGCCCACGTGATCTCAGGGCAGTCCGTCTAGTTAAGCACTCATCCAGCCTGTTTTTCTTTTTCCTGTCTTTTAATCTCTCAGCTACCTCACTCCTTCCTTCTTCTTGTGGGTCTCCAAGAAATAATCAGATCGTCTTTTGATAGAGTCCCTGTGGAGATGGGCAGAGATGGGAAGTCCCATCACTACAGCAGCCGAGGAGTAGCTGTTAGAAGGAGGCCCACTCGTGGTTAGCAGAAGACAAGCATGAAACAAGTTGGAAGCACTGGGGCCCCTTGGCCTCTCTACCTCTCTTCCAGAGACTGGGTATTTCTGGCACAGAGAACCTTGAGAGAGAAACCTCTGACTTACCTCCTGCTCTCCACAGTGGGTTCAAAAGCATGCCCTTTTTTTTTTTTTTTTTTTAAATTCGTTTCCCCAGCATCGGCAGTCTCAGCACATTAAATGCTGACAATGAATCTAGCACCTGGCAAATCTGACTTGAGATTCAAATGGATTTTTTACTCTGAAACATAGATGTTACTTGGAAATAATCACCACGGACGGCAGCTATGCATTTAACAAATGGCCGTGGTGGAAATTGCTGAGCAGAAAGAGGACATTTAGTCCGGCAGGCTTTGCTCTGTCTAGGTTTTTCTGAACCCCACCTCCCTGGTTTATCACTCAAACCTTCAATCATTTCTCTCTTGAGATAAACGTGTCCAGCTACCTCAGTGCCTCGTTTGCATCTCTTGCACCACTGGTCAATTATTCCATATGTTTACCGCAAAATTAATCCCTCAACTCCCAGCTTACTCTTGATGTCCTAATATTACAACGTATTTCCCGGTGTCTGCTCTCTTGGCGGTGAGATGACAACATACACATACCCTGGAAAATGACTTTCCCTTGCTGTAAAGAGGTCCGACCTCTTTGCCACTTACTCCACATCCTACTAATTAGGCTTCAGGTTGGACTGGGAAACTCACTGACATAAGCCTGAAGTCCACCTAGAGCCAAATGACAATTCTTCAAATCGAAGCATCTAGGTGAATTTGTCTGGGACAATGGGTTTCTAGAGAACGTTACTGCACCCCTCAGGCAAGCACCCTGCTGCCGACTGCACTTTAATCAGGACTTCGGAATCCCAACCATGCTGCCTTTGATTCTCAGAGCGCTCATAACCTACACCATACTGTACAAGTGTCCTTTACCCCACCCAGGAAAGCCAAGTCACCTGTGCTGGTGGTATCTGGGAAGGTGAGCTGAGCTGTTTTAAAGCTGCAAGGGAGGACAGCTACTAGGAAGGTTCACTGACTCTCAAGAGTTTCTCGAAAGTCCTTCAGTCTTAATGGAACTAATCTCTGTACCTTCTAAAAAAAATTGTCATGGGGCCAACCTGAAGCACTAGAAGTCAAACTTCTTCCCTCTATGAAGGTGTTGATCAATTAGAGATGTTACAGCTAACGTGATTATAGGCCCTTGTGATGGGGAGATGGCCAAGCAAGGTGATTAGTAGTTCATCTTAGTTTGAGGGATTGTGCAGGGTGTTTATCTGTTATACAAAGGAATTCTCTGGACCACCTTTATTGAAAAGTTCCTTGATTTAAATTTCATTTGGGGTGCCTGGAACCTGTCTTCTAGGAAGAAGTAAATCCTAGTTTACCTGCATTCCATCAATAGCTCACCCCTGTGGACTTCGGATATTGTTTTGTAGTTGGTCATAATTACTATAACCTCATGAATTTTAAAGAGTGCAATACAATTTCTTCTTTTCAAAATTAATCTGGAGCTAGGTACAATGTCTCATGCCTTTAATTTCAGAACTATGAAGTCAGAGGCAGATTTATGTGAGTTCAAGGCCAGCCCGGTCTATAGAGCAAGTTCCAGATAAGCCAAGGCTGCACAGTCAAACGCTTTTTCAAAAGAACAATAACAACATGGAGACCAAATGCAGTTGCATATGACTGTAAGCCCAGAACTCAGGTGGATAGGGGAGCATTTTGATTTCAAGGCCAATCTGGACAACATACAGAATTGTGGGCAAGCAAGACCCTGTTTCAAATAAGAAAATTAATCTACAGATGAGAATTTTAGGTAAATATTATAAGTACAATATAATTCTGGTATTTTGTTGCATGTGAACATGAGTACATTGTGATTTAGCTGAAAAAGTTTTACATTTTCTCTCCTCTCTCTCTCTCTCTCTCTCTCTCTCTCTCTTATGTGTCTAGTGGTTTTTGTGCATATTAGTGCCATATGCACACACCATAGCAAACATGTGGAAGTCAGCAACCTTAGAGGTCAGTCCTTGACGTCCACCTTGTTTGAGACAAGGTTTCTTTGTTGTCTGCTGTGTAAAATGAGTGAGGTATCCCTGAGCCTCTGCAGATTCTCATGTCTGTGCCTCCCATCTCACTTTAGACAACAGGGGCCTCAGATGGGAACTACTACGGCCAGGCTTATGTAGGCTCTGGGGTTGGAACTCAGGTCCTTTCATTTTCGTGACAAACACTTGACACACCATGCCTGACCTGCGTTTGGATTTTTGAGACAAGACTTAACTCTGTAGTCCAAATTGGCCTGGAACTCACTGCATAGCCCAGGTTAGTGTTGAACTCAGTTTCCTGTCAGCCCCTGTCTCTGAAGTCCTAGGGTCACAGGTGTGAGGCTCCATGACAACCATCTCATCTCTAATGTCATCTCGACAAAGACATGTTACTTGAGTGGTTTCTTATGTATGGACTTCTGAGAGATAACTGTGAGGGAAAATGGCACTGGCGTCATAATCTCTGATCCTTCTGCAAGTCACACTTCGGTTTGGTTGTGTCGTCCTCATGTTTTACACACTATATCCGTAAATACACCTGAAAAGTTCTCTGGGGTCATTTCTAACCTGGGCTACAGAGATCCAACACATCTTTAACTCTCAGTTATCTGTTAAGCTCCCATGTTGCCTATTTGTTCTTGGTTCCTCATTTCCGATGGTCCTAACTGGTCTGTTTCTATTGCTCTCACTAGGTGGGCGTGGCCATGTTCTGTTGCTTATTAACTGCAGATGTCAGCTTCCCAGACTCTACTCTAGACCCCTGGGTGTGACTCTTGCGTCACGAAGACTGGACTCTGGCCATATCTGGCTGATTGGAGAGGGGTTAAAGTTCAGATACTATTTTTTAAATTAACTTATTTATTTGTGTGTGTGTGTGTGTGTGTGTGTGTGTGTGTGTGTGTGTCTGTGTCTGTGTGTGTCTCTGTGTGTGTGTATGTTTATGTGTGTATTTATGTGTGTCTGTGTCTGGCATGCATTCATTAGGGAAATGCCCACAAAGAGTTGGAGATACAGGCTGTTGTGAGACATCTACCTTGGGTTCTGCAGATCAAACTTGGATCCTCTGGAAGATCAGCAAGTATTCTTAATCGCAGAGCATCTCTCCAGCCCCAGGAGCTACTTTTGCTCCACTTTTTTTTTTTTCTGAGAGTAACCTTTCTCAGGGTCTAGAACAGTCTTTTATGGTCTACTCTTCCTGTCACTCTATGCATCTGAGGTCTGTGGTTCTGAAGCCTCCTGAAAGAGGTCAGCATTATCTCAAAGGTGAGTTCGCCAAGGCAGTGGATGGACAGGTTCAAAATGTACCAGTGTGGGGAGGGTTCCTCTTCAGATTCCTTTCTGAAATCCCCGGATGGGGCCCCCTGTCTTAACTCTTGACAGTGCTTCAGGGGAACTTGGGGAGCCATCGTCATGAGTCACACCTTATTATCAAAGTTATGGTGGCTATTAGCTAAGAATTGGACCTAAGGGCAGGATTACAGAAATTTTTCAGAAGGAAGTGTGAAAATTAGAAAGATGGAATTATTTTGTAGAGACAGACGTGTCAACGTTTATCCCATATTACGGCAAGTGTGCCACATGACAGACTGTCATGTCCTCACCCTCGGCAAATGTGGCCCAAGTCACAGAGAAACAAGACACCCGAAATATCACACCAACTGAACTCCTGCACATGCCTTGGGGCTCTGTGGAATTCAGAAGAGAAGGGTCCTTTCTTCCAGTTCCCAGCCAGGTGTCTGTGAGGAGGGCTGGTCTTTAGATAGAGAACTGAGTCGTCTTTTCTCTTCAAGGGCAATGACTACATCAAAAAATGCGGGCAACAGATGATATGTGACAGCATTTTCAAAGAAAGGTCAAATGTCAATGCCAAATATCAGCGCAGAAGCATTCCATTTCTCTCAGAAATCCCCACCACAACTTTCCAGAACGTATCTCAGATGTACAACAAAACAAAATAAAACAAAACAACCAACAGCCAAATTTCTAAAGCGATGTTAATTGTTCCAGTCACCATTGGAGATGCAGCACCTTACATGGGAGACCAGCGTGTTATAAAACAATAGGTGGGGCTGGGTCTCATAAACCTAAGCCAGAATATGTTTATTTTATTGTTTCAGACCACTGATTACTAGAACTGGGAACAGGAATGGGAATGTATGTGCATACACGTAACACATTTACATCAGGAGACTCCTATCCATGCACAGTCCCAGCCACAGCTAACCCCGGAGATTATAACCTTTATTCCAAGATTTTTCTCTAAAGGGTATCTTTAAATGTACATAGCTCCAATCTTTAGAAGAAAATTAAAGAGAATCCCAGTCTGTATTGTCTATCCTTTCTTTCTGCCTCTCTTTTCGGGTTAGCAGTTTATTTCTGCATTAATCACCCTGACAGAAGCAAGGCAACTCAATTTTCTGCTTCTGTAGGTAGGCACATCACTTTCTGTACAACAGTAGGCATGAAAAGGGCTGCAGCTAAGCTTTGGTTACTGGTGTAATTGAAATGCTATCCACACTATAGGGTGCATTAAAGTCAGATAACGACAGTTCCTGTGGCCAATTTAAGTAGCTTGACTTCCCTGGGAAAAAAAAAATTGCCTGACAGATAAGGCAGACAAACTGGCTAATTCTCCAAGCATGTCTCTCATTGTGATCCTAGAAAAATGAGAAAAAAATGAATCACAGAACCACAAAATCAATTGACCCTCGGGTAGCTCATCAGGCAGCAAGCCTGATAAACCTAAAAGCTTTGTTAATGTCTGCCTGCCTGTATCCCACAGATAGAGCACTTTGTAAATGAACCTGCTTTGATAAATATATTAAGGAAAGCTGTGAATAAAGCCAGAGACTTCTCATTTGTAAATACAACCTCTGCTACATGGAATTAGAATGATAAAGTGGAGTTCCATGTAATTAAGTTTGTATAAGGCCTGAAATCCGTGCAAATACTTCCCCTGAATTTTGAAAGAAAACTGTCAGTTCAATTAATCTGAACATCACCCCAAGAATGTACGGAACAAAATTAAGCTGCTGATAAAACCTGGGCCAGTATTTTGATAAGTAATTCCTATATCATTTCTTGGCCACTGTGATCATTTTATTTAATCCCTTACCCCTCCTCTTTCCTCAGCTACCCTCTAAGCCATGTACAAAGGGTAGATGGCCCATATACCACCATGTGAGTAATCGAAAGCACAAGCTAAAAATGGGGGGAAAAGCCTTCTCTTCTAGTAGAAAAAATTATCGTAAATAAAATACCTTTGAGGAGGTCCTAAAACACCCTGTGCCCACATTGTTCCTGAGAGTCCAGACAAAAGAAACCCTTCTCAGAACTCGTGGCTGTATGTAAGCATTGTTCAAAAAACACACGGGCAACAGTATTTGATGGGAACGAGCCAGACAGAATCTGTGATTCGGCTGGAGAATTTTAAAGCATTAGAGATGAGGAAGGTGGGCTTAGGGGAGACGAGGAAGAAAGAAAGAAAGAAAGGAAGGAAGAAAGAAAGAGAAAGAAGGAAGGAAGGAAGGAAGGAAGGAAGGAAGGAAGAAAGGAAGAAAGAAAGGAAGAAAGAGAGAAAGAATTTCAGCAGCTGAAAGAGAAGAAGTAGAAGTACGAAGCCCACTTGCCTAGACTACCTGTCCCTCATCCTAGGCATCAATTTCACCTCAGGGAAGAAAAACAGGAGTTACCCTTGACTTCCTTTGTTCCAGGAATAAAACCAAGAAAGAAAAGTAAACAATTATTCACGAACCCCACCTTAGAGAAGGGAGAGACATCGTGGGGTCACTCACCAGTTGTTCACTTGCAGAATTGTCAGTCCCGTGTCTTGCGCTAACTGCTTCTTCTGCTCTTCTGAAGGGTACGGGTGCTGGTGAAGAGACAAATGTGTAAAAGATGCATCAGAAGTCGGGGAAGAGGCACATACGTCTAAGCGTGAAACCACCCTTGGTGCGCTCTTTAGTCTACGGCCCCGTTCTGTTCTCCTTATCACACTTAAAAATAGGTTTAACTCGCTGATGAGTGTGGACAGGAGCCAGTGGGGGCAGCCCAACTTCCTGTCACAGTCCATAGGACCAGCATGAATGTCCAGGTGCCTAGGGCACTCCATGTTTTTGATCGGTCGGGGGTGGAAAGTATCCTGCAATGGCATCAAATTCTGGGTGTCTTTATTCCTGTCTGTTGCACGCAGAGAGCTTGTAGACCCATTTCCTATGCTCCCTTGTGGGTTTATGAGGAATTCTTACTCCATGCTCCCTTTGAGAGATTGGTCCACATCACCATTACTTCTTACTTAATACAAGGCTAACCACAGTAGTTTGGGCTCTTGGCTAATATGGTATCACAACTATTTTGAAAGCCAAGGTAAAAATTTGGATGCAGAGTTCTTTGTCTGGGATGGACTGAGATTCTTTAATTTTTACTGGTTAGTGCTCTGGGCTATTAGGGCCACATCCAGTGACTTGCCTAGGTTATCTGTTCCTTACCCTAGGCATACATCTCACATCTCAGGGGAGAAGGCGTCTGTCTTAGGACATGCTTCCTGTGGAATTTTTCCATGTTAACTTCAAGTACAGCAACTGGAGAACAAAGCCATGGGTTTCGGTGGTTTTTAATTCTTTTCTTCCTATCACAGTCCACTCCCATTGATAATGAGCAACACCCCCATCGTCCCCCTCTCTCTTTCCCCCTCTCATCTTGAAACCCATGATTGTTATTTTAAATCATGCATTTCCTTCAAGAGGTTCTGTGCTGGAGGGCGCATAATTATGAAACGCATCTGTTACATAAGGTCCTGTTCAAAATTCACTGGTTTTTCTTAAACGGAAAGGTAAACTTTTATCCCTACGTCAGAGTTGTTCATAGACCAGAAAGCCTTGAGTCATAGCCATTTCCCATGGGCATCACTCAAGAGTCATCAGGGGGCTGGAGAGACGGCTCAGTGCAGAAGTGCCTCCTACTTCTTTTGCAGAGGAACCCATGTTGGGGAGCTCACAGCTGCCTGTAATTCCAGATCCAGGGTATCTGAGACCTCTGGGTTATGATGGCATCTGGAGCACCATGCACCACCACCCCAACAAACATTTATACATGTAATTAACAATAAAACAGACAACTCTTTAAAGTATTCTAACCATCCCAGCATTGGAGGAGGGAGATAATTTTCAATCGTCTAAGAATTCAATCCTCAGGTACTTCATCTTCCACAGTAGGGCGCTTCATCCAAAATGTGAGTGATTGTTTGTTCGAGAACCCACATGCCACAGGTTCAACAAAATCCCCTGTACAGCAAAAGGGTTAACTAGATCTGTATTAATATAGAAGGCAGGCTTTTAATATTCTGCAAATGTTAACAAAGAAAGATGATAATGTTGAGTTAATATGGGTTAAGCATAAAATGAAAATAAATTTTTCTGATTGCGAGGTGTTGACACTTTTTTGGCTAGGGCCTACAGCCTGTTCCTTAAAGCTGTGTAATTACAGAAGGCTTTGCCCCTCCTTCCCCCTCCTGCTAGAGCCTCCCCACATTAGTAATGACCCCTTCACTGCTTCAAAAACCACTAATGGTCTTCAGCAGAGGCAAGAAAAATGAACAGGGTAAATTGGAATCCACAGTCAGTAATTTGCATCCTGTGAGACTGCTTTGGTCACTCGTGCTCACGCCTGGCCATCAATCGCTGCCTGTCAGGTACTGCACTCTGCCTCTGTGACAAATACTCCTCCTAACACTCCGATTCGTCCCAACAATGTAATTGTCCTCCATTCTCCTTTTGGTAATGGAGAAAATGAATGACTCACAAACAAGGGTTGTTCATCGCAGACACAGAGGTGCCTTCACACTGGAAGAGGCCTAGAGTACAAATTTTAATTGACTGAAAACACTCTTTGGAGAGCAAATGACAATTTGAAAAAAAAATCCTCTTGTCAAGGTATTTCCTGACCAAAATCAAGGCTGTAGTCTCCCTTTGAGTTCCTGCTATTCGGATTTTTGAGAGCCTAGTTTTATAGGTTCAGCCCGGGGGGAGAAATTGTGCAAACAGCAAAAATCAAAATGGAATAACGACGCATTCCCCTGAATGTATAGAAAGAGGCTGGTGATATAACATGCCTCAGTGTGCTGTTTCTTCAATCAGCCTCTCTCTCTCTCTCTCTCTCTCTCTCTCTCTCTCTCTCTCTCTCTCTCTCTCTCTCTCTCTCTCTGTCTTTGTCTCCTCTCCCAACTAACCCTGCCATGTGTGTGTTTTTTTTCTTGATTTTTGCATTTGTCCAAAAAAGTTCTGACAAGTGTGAGGTGTGTGTGTGTGTGTGTGTGTGTGTGTGTGTGTGTGTGTGAGTGAGAGAGAGAGAGAGAGAGAGAGAAGAGAGAGAGAGAGAACAGTAATTTAGGAAAAGTACAGAAAGTAGATGTTACTAGATTGCTAGAGAACCAATTCCTTCAGGTTTGAGGGTAAATTCTGATTGAATAACAAGAATGCTTTCTAGTGTTTTATTAGAAGTGCAGTCAAGCGACTGCAGAATTTTGTAAACAGTGCATTTTATCGTGGGAATCCCTTGCTACACTTTATTTCATAAGAACTTTCGAATTCCATCCAGAATCATTAAAAACATTGGTATCTTACCAAAATTCACCTTGCACAGATGGCTTTTACCCCCTTAATTAACAGGGAAGACTAGAAGAAGTTTTTGGTTGTTTGAATGCCATTCTGTAAGTTTTGAGCACTCTAGATCCATGCCCCCTTTGTACATGGGGTGGACTGCTGATCTGTATGTGTCCTGGCAGTCCGCCACTGGACTTCTAAAATTAAAAGGGCGATTGAGAACAATCAGCTTTTAAAAGGATTGGAACGTGACAATGTGTTTTAGATTAATTTACAAGTGTATGTTCGTATTTAAAGGCAAACCACGGAACTAAAGGACTTCTCTTGCGTGATCTGCCGTGTGCATGCTTTATTGGGACAGACATCATGTTGAAATAATAAACAGGGGAAGCCTTCACTTCTTCTTTGATGTATATTACTAAATGTTTGACTGGCTTAAATTTAAAATAAACTTGGGTATGTTTGCACTTGGAAACTGGAAGTGGAGCGCAAGCAGTAATTTGTTGTCAATCCCCATGCTTTGGCCTGAAGCTCTAGGTTTGATTGTTCGATGTTGGGGGCCAGTTCACTTGGGGGCAATGGCCCAGAGGTGGCTCAGCTTACTCCTAGGAGGACACTGCAGTAACACGATAGCAATGATGAGTCCCTTCATCAGCAGAACACTAAGGGTTAAGGATTTTTACATCTCAAAATAACTCCGAGGCCCCCAGTGAATAAAATCACACCTTGAAAGGCCTCTTTACTTGGAACATCAAGGGGGAAAGGTTGGGAAAGTGAAAAGGGCATGTATAGCTCTCATGATTCCACAGAGAGGGAAAATGTTCTTTAATGGCCTCTCATATACGAATTCACTTGAAAGCAAGATTCTTTATCCAAGATGCGACATGACTCCTCTCCTTACCTTTAGGGTAGACCAAGCATAAGGTACTTGGTAAAGTGCCAAGAAGTGGAACTACAGCATCACCACATCCTTGGGACATCGGGTGAAAAGGCCTTTAAGAATTATCGTTTTTGAGTAGCCCCTCTCTAATAATGTCCGAACTAGAACTGATTGATCATGAATTTCATTGTGTTGCAAAGATTTATGCTGATGTTGTAAAATTATAAGTGATACTTCAAAACAGCCAACAAACAAGAAATGCACACTGAACTTAAAAGGGAGTTATTCACAAGACTACGATATTGTGAGTCACCTAAGGTTCTCTCAGCTGGATTGAAGTCTAATGAAATATGACTTTTTTTTCTAAGCCAGGGGTGGGGAGAGTGGAGAATGGGTTGAGAATGTAATAGTTCCCTCCTTTAACCCAAGCACTAGGGAAACACATGTAGGTTGATCTCTGTGTGTTTGAGGCCAGCTTGGTCTACATATAGAGTTCCAAGTCCTGCCAAGGCTACATAATTTGTCAAATTACTCGAGTAAGGCAACAGAAAAATGTCCAAGGAACTTGCTGTGAAAGACGATGTTAGGTAGAATCAATTCCTGTTTCCATGAAAATGATGAATGTCATTTCCCAGCCTCTCACTAACAAACTTACTTTACAGAGTTAAACCAGGTTACTTTGTTATTTTGTTTAAATAATCTTTCTCGTGGATGTCCGCTCTTTTCTTCAAGGTTTTATTTTCACTTGTGTGTGTGGAGGGGTGTCTGTGCACCTGAGTTCAGTTGCTCTTATTGACCAGAGGCATTGTCTTCTCCAAGATCTAGAGTTACAGGTGGTCGGAAGCTGCCGAATGTGAATGCTGGGGACCAAACTCCGGTCCTCTGCAAGAGCACGCTCTTAGCCTCTGAGCCATCTTTCCATCCCTGTGATCTTGACTTTGGTTATGGTAGTTACATAAGAAACTCTCAAAGTAATTTCCCCAATGTAGACAAAGAAACTCCTTTGGAAGGATATCATTTATCGAGGTAGGACCATACTCGATAAATCATGTAAACAAGCCCAGGACTTATTCCTAGTGTAAATAAATGCATCTTCTAATAAAAGGTCAAACTAAGTCAATTGTCATTAATTTAGCAACTTTTTCTTATGTGAATAACAGTTCCTATATCGTGAATAGAATGGACACTTCATCAATTTTAAAGATGAAATGTGAAACAATGCAAAGGATAAGTAAAAGCTCCCCCGTCGTTGTTTCTCAAGGTGGTATCTTCCCCTACTAAATATTCAAAGAAATTTACTAGATCTTTATAACTTTCTGTCTTCACTGACCTGTCTGATTTATATCTCTCTGGGGTATCCCTCCTTAACGGGAGAGCTTTCTGTGGTTACCACATTTGTAGTTGTCTTCTCACTCCTTGCTCTTTTACTTTTTGAAACAGTGTTACACTGTGCAGCTTTGTCTGACTGGAACTGTGCTAGACCAGGCAGGCCTCAAATTTAAAGAGTTCTGTCTGCCTCTGCCTCCCTAGTGCTGGGATGAAAGACGTGTGTTACCACAGCCCTGGCTGCTTTCTCATTGCTTCTGTGTATTTGTAGCAAGAATGGTGAGCCCAGCCGTTGGCTCTCTATTGCTTCTTGTCAGTAGCGCTTTCATATTGTATATGACTGGGCCTGAGATGTTAGTCTGGGGTTCTAGACGGATGGGGTTAGCAGAGCTGTACCAGACATAGCAGGCATCTGAGCAATCATAACAGCAAAATTTGGGGAGGGCTAATTATAATTCTCTTCCCCCGTTGCCCCAGAATCGATTCTGATGTAACATGAAACGACAGAGCCAGCTCACGGCGTTCGTTCTTAGGTGAACGACTTTAAAAAGTTGCTCATTTGGGAGATCACAGAGCTGAGGGTACATTCTTAGCTCCTTGTTAGCTTGCCGGAGGCAACACCTCAGAAGCCTGGCTATGATAACAGTTGCATAACCATTTTTTTCCTAGAAATCTGAAGAATAGGCTTTCTTCCTTCCATCCTTTTCTTTTCTTTCTTTCTTTTTTTTTTTTTTTTTTTTTTGCCAAAATACTGATTCTTGGCTGGAGCCCACATGTCCCTGATTGGTGACTCAATGGGGTAAAGGGCTCTGTATCTCTGTCTTTACACCATGTAGGCCATCGGTGCTGCTTCAACCTGTGAAGCGTTCTCCTCTGAGCTCTGGAAGCAGACATGCTGATCATTTGAGATCTGCTTAATGCATGGCTCACTTTACCTATTGCTCATTGGAACTGCCATGTGTTTCTAGTACCCTGCCCGGGGCTTTCTTTGTAAACAAGTGCCTGCGGTCCAGGGCCTTGTCACAAAACCTAGACTAAACCACAAGGCTAGGGCACTCACACAAAACGATGACACCAAAGGTAACTCAGCAGTTCCTAAGTGAAGCTGACTGCCCTTTAGTGCACCAAGCACAAGGCTAGCATGTTTATACACCGGAAGAACATCTTTGAAACTGTGCCCATGACTAATTGACAATTATAGAAGTCCAGCCCACCCCAGAAAAATCAATAAAAGCCTACTGCTCCTTTTGCTAAGCCAGCAGCCTGGGTATTTCTTCTCTCCTTCCCTTCTTCCTTCTTTCTTTGCTTCCTTCTTTCCTGCTTTCTTTCTTTCCCCTCTTCTTTTGCCCCATCTTTCTTTTCTTCCCCATTTTGGCTTTTTTTGAGACAGATTTACTGTATAGTCTAGCTCATGTTACCAGGCTAAATAGAACTCACCTTTGTAGCTTATGCTGGCCTTGAACCCATGGCAAATTTTCTTGCCTTCTGAGCGCTGAGATTATAGGCAAGGGCAACTCTGTGCAGCTCCAATCACATATTTGATTATTGCTGGCTTCTTTTCTACTTATAAGCCTAAACTTTTCTTTTTCATAGAATACAGCTTAGCATTGTTTCTACTGTTTCCACACCATTAGATGCTGCCTTCTGGTATCATCCTCACACTTAATGAAAGACTTTTCCGTTCTAGCATTTATGCTTTCCATGAGGTATATTTTCCCCTTTCCTTTGGTAATGGTGCTTTGATTTCTATGTTGGGAATATACTAATCTGTGATAAAGTGACTTCAGCTTAGACAATCACCATAGCTAACTATGCTGTCTGCATGGAAGACGTCCAAGTTAGATTAAGGAATTTTATCATGGGACTGCCAAATGGCTCTTTATTCGCTGCAGCTCCACATTGTAGGATTCGTTTTTGGTGTGGGGATGAACTTTGTTGCGATCATATGAAAAGAAGAAACCTGACTGTGAAGAGAACTTCTATAGAGAATGGGTTTCTGTCAGCATTTCTATACCTGGATGTAAAGTTACCTAAAACTGGCCTGCCTTCACCTTCAGACACTTGATCCAAAGAGTTGGTCATAACGAACACCACAGAGCCCAATTCAGATCATCTGGAATTTTCTGGGTCTGTTCCCTCTCCCCTCAGCTAACAATGACAGTCTTCTGTATTTATTTGGGGGAGTAGGATGTGGAGATAGTGGGTGAAGGAAAAGGAACAGGATCCATCATTCTGCTTTGTCAAGCACAGCCGAAATCCAACAGACAGCTCAAGATTTTAAGCCATTTGTCCAACTTGTGATTCCAGCTGATTAAAACATCACGCAATCAGAAAGATAGAACTCTGGATGTGCAGTGAATGTGGGATTGTGAAGATTTTTCTATCTAAATCGGAAAAGCAAAAAAATAAGGTTGAATTGTGATGCTGTTTCCATATAATGACCGCAGAAAGTGTCGGCCTATTTCTTGTGTAAAGAAGAAACACTATGGGATGTGAATATAAATTTGCCAGCCAGAATACCTGAGAAGTACTTAATTGCAAAGACCGTATAGTGACAAGAAGACATGATAATATGAGACAACAGGAACTACTGCAGTCATAGGCTGATTCAGGGATATTCGATGTCAACTCCAGAGGGAATGTGTACTTGACATGATATGTGATTCTTTCATCCCCGTCACTCCTACAGTTCTGGCGTCCCCAACCTTCCCAGCCAACGGTAGGGAAAGCCCCAGAACTGGAGGTAATCATTCCCTCCAAACTCCTTGGACTTCCTCTTCTTTCATGTTTTCCTCTCTTCATCTCTATGTGCACCTAAGTTACATCCCTCACTAATCTGAAAAATCATCTGAGAGACAAGTTCGTGTCTTATTTGTGTTTGAACTTTTGTGACATTTTGCATAGGGCTTTCTGTACAGTAAGTCTTCGGTACACACTTGTGAGCAAATGCATTCCTTCTGAACTTGAGAAGTTTTTGATAGAAAGGACTGCTTTTGCTGTATATACAATGAATAAATTCACAGATAAATATTGGAAAGGTTCAGATAGTCATTTAACTGTTTTAACAACACAGTATTTGGGTATTTGAAAACATCTGAGTCTTCCCATCTTCATCCAGATGTTTGGTGTCATGGAAACACGAGCTTCAAATTCAAATGAGTAGTTTCTAAAATTTTTTATGCCAGATATATATTTGGGAGAAAGAAAATGTGGCTATTTATGGAAGACTCATTTTCATTTAAGTTTACATGAAAATAAATAGATACAATTATTACAACTGTATCTTTAAAAATTGAGGAAGAGTTTAAGAGACAGTTAGATCCTATGATATTAGTATTTGGCAAACTAGTAACCACAGTGGAAAGGCCAAAGAACAGGGAGAGCTAAATATGGTAGCTCATGCCTGTAATTCCAACAGGATATAAGGAGGCAAAGGGTTTCACATTTAAGGCCAGCCTAGGTTACATAGAAATACCGAACACACACACACACACACACACACACACACACACACACACACACACAGAGAGAGACAGACAGACAGACAGACAGACACAGACGCAGACACATGTACATAAACACACAAGCCCCGTCCCCAAAGTCACAAAAGGGCAAAAAGGAAAGAGTCAGGAGATGAACTTCAACAGTAGAACATTTCTCTAACAAGCATGAAGGACCCTAAGGAAAAGAAGAGGAGGAGGAAGAGGAAGAGGAGGAGGAGGAGGAGGAGGAGGAGGAGAAGAAGGATAATGAAACAAACAGAGCTGGAGTTTAGGCCTGTTAATTTCAGAGTCCTGGGAGGTTGAGGTAGGAGAATTGCAAGGTAAAGTCTCACCAGGGCAAATCCCTGAGACTTTTGCCCAAAATAAAAAGAGAACGCAGAGCTGGGGCTATCTGTGCATTTTCAAGCAGATCTGTTCCACCATCATCTCCTAACGGCTCAGACTGGCCTTATCTCGTAGGAAGGAAGAGATTATGCCGTGGTCAGATTCTTCTGACACTTGCCTTACTTCTAGATGGAATCCAAAAACATATAGTAAACATTGCCAAAGCCATTTGCAAAGAAGATTTCAATTTTAAGCAAGACAAAAACAATTACTTCCCTATCGAGGAAGACTCAAAAACTCAGTAGAGTTTTATTTTGAAGATAAGGGAAATACATTGGTAGGGCTAAAGCAAGATAATTTTTATTTAACATTGGTTAGGATGCTCCCGTGAGCTGCTTGGCCATGCGTGTTACACTGCTTCTATGCCTAATGGCAATCTTACTAAATGAACCCAAAGTCCCAAACAAGGCCTCGACTCATTTAGCAATCATTTCACACTTCTACACCATGATCAAATTAATATTTTATGGGGCCACACTGTTCTACAGCCAGACCACTTTTCCAAAAAATTGAATTTTGTGCTTATTTATTTTATGGATCATTTGTTGAAATAGATTTCAAAACAGGTTTAGGCTATTTAGATTTTCCAGTGAACTGCAAACGAAAAACTCACACACTCAGAACTGAAAAGGACATCAGAGGCCATCTAATCCAAGCTTCTCATTTTATGCCTAATGAAACCCAGGCTGGAGAGGCAAAATCACTCGCCCAGTGGTTTGCCCAGTTGGCATCTCTTTTTAAAGAGGCCCCTAAAACCCCAGAAATATTTTTCACATTATAGAATCTCAAAGAACATTTTATAGAAGATCTTACTGCAGTTTAGGAATTACAACTACCAATGTTCAGATTTTGATGAGTTAGCTACTTAGTAACACAGACAACCCTCTCTGAACTCCCCTTGTTTGCCACACTATCCTGCCAGTGTTTGATTACTTGTTCCAAGGCTAGACTCATTTCTCATTGAAAACAGAGATGGGCTAGCCATGTTTTACTTCTAGAGTCTAGCTAAGGCCCTCCCTGGACTGTTGCTGTATCTAACACACATAGGTCAAACTAATCAAGCTTGAAAATACAGTCATGTGAATTATTTGCTACTGTTGGATTATTTTGTTAGAGAAATTGAATTGGTTAAGCTGAAAAGCTAGAGAACAAATGAGAAGGGAGAGTAAAGAGAGGGGCTACTCGAAGAGGAAGGACGTACCAGCTCCATAACCATGCTCTTATTTCTAGAAGAAGCCTTTGTAGGAACAGAGGACCAATGACACTAAGGAGCTCAGATCACAATAATGAGAAGCCAGGAAAGGAAATACACACATGGAAGTTTCTGTTGATTTCTTTTTGGTAAACAGATTTCGTTGTTCAACACAATAAGAAGTACACAGTTAGATGATGAGATACTTCTTTTCTCTAACAATCCTACATAACAGATCTGGACACATTGCCACATGGGATGGAGTGAGAAGAAAAAGAGGATCATCAATTCGCCCAGAACAGTAGCCCTTTAGTAACTTTAAGTTTGGATAGAAACAAACGTGGGATAAATAACAAGGAATGCTTAAGAAACATTAAAGGCTATAAAACAATTCCACTTTGCTTATTCCAGCGCTATCTGCCTGAACTCTACAATGAATAATTTCATTTGACATTTGATAAAATCACACCAAAGATCTAGCTTGGCAGGACACAGCTTATAGGAGTTGAAGAAGAAGCAGTTTTTTAAACAGCGTTATCATTTTTCAGAACAACATTATCTGTCGAGTAAGCATTGAAATTGTTTGGATATTATCTTTTTTGCCATTCTCAGAGTACAGGAGAAGAGGATGAGGTGAATGATAACTTAAAAAGCCACTAAAAGAAAATAAAGGGCAAGAAGGATGCGGACAGTCACTTCCCCATCTGGACAGCCACAGTGAAAAGAAACTCAATGGCAAACTTCTCAGATCTTACTATGAAACAGGCTTCCATCAGGGAGCTTTAATCAAACGCCATTTCTTAATAAGATCATGCTTACAATCAAAAGATCATCCAATCAAAAACTCAAAACAAATTGACACCATCATTTAGAAACAAAGCTAAAAGACAAAGAATTACTTTTTCTAATGCATAAGAGCTTCTTTTTGCGTAAGAAGCAAAGTCTGGCTATAACTATTTAGAAGAAAACTCTCAAAAAAAGATGTCTGCAGAACATCTGACTTTCTTCCTGTTTAATTATGAGCCCGATTTGAATATGTTTTTGGATTTAAGATTTCTTAAATATTTAAGAAATATTGCTAATGGTCAGTCCCTCAAAAAAACAAAGATGAAGGCATCCTACTCTTTGCCCCAGTTACACATTCACTAGTAAATACAGCTACTGCCTGATAACCACACCAGAGAAGGCTCAATGGGGCCATCCAAAAGTTCAGTTAGCAGTATTTGTTTTGGAATTCCCCAGGGTTTTATCTTATCAATGTGTTTTTCCTTCCCCTTTTTAGGGCAGCCTGGGTAGTGAAAGTTAACTAATTCAAGGCAGGGACAATGGAAGGTGCCGTGAAGCAGCTATCGCTGTACATACATGGGACTATTTACTATTTTACCTAAGCCACAGCACGCACACATTGTTTAAATCAAGCACTGCTGAAGGATGAATAAACGAAGTCACTTTGTGGGTCTGTGATTTGTATGTAGACTCCATCAACTAATCACTAGATAGGATAACTTTGAAATGTCTTTTCATTACACCTACACATAGATTTCTTCTAGTTTTAAATACATAAAACTGTGAGTTTCCCAATCTATATTATGAATGAGCAAAATGCACACATATATTCATTGTGTGTGATATCTATTGACTAAAGAGTCACTCATTCGAGATTAAAGTGACCAAATGCTAGAATAAGTAAGAGCTCGGTAGAATTTAAGTTTTGGCACCACTGTTGAATGCTCCGTTGAATCAATCCAAGTAAATTAGACACTTATGAACAAAAAGAAAACACAGGGACAGGTGAGATGGCTCAGAGGGTGAAGGAAGGCACTTACTGCCAAGATTGCCAGACTAAGCTTGACCCAAGCTGGGAGAGAACCCACTCCCATAGATTATCCTCGGACCTCTGATTGGGTGTTATGTATGCCACCTTTGCCCCCTTCCATAATAAATTCAAAAATGTAATTTATAAAGAAAATATAGCCATCAAAATTAAAATGGTTTATTTTCAAAACAACAAGGTAATTTAATATTATGTTTGCAGTTTACTGAAATATTATTATGTAGCTATTTTCTTTCAAATTAGAAAACATTAAGTCAAAGACTTCTTGTCGTTTGGGGTAATCAAGACAATCCTCAAGAGAAAATAGTCTTCTAATTATTTCTCTGTGTTCATATTTCCTCTTCAAATTGAATTTTTAAAAAGAGGAATAATGAGGAACATTTCGAAATATGTCTATGATAATTTACTGCATTTTTCAATTTAAATGATGAGATTTTATAGAAATAAATAGCTACCACTCCTTATCTTTGCACTTTCAGTAAAGAATCATTCTATTCTTGTGTGAAAACATCCCCTACAAGGATTTCAGAAGTACAGAAGATGGTGCTTCCACAAAATCTGGACTTGAAAAGGACATAGTTCAATGTGGTTGAGTGCAGCTGGCATTAGGTAGCACGGGTAGAATGTATTCTGGTTATTGAGAGTGTGCAATCAGTATCATCAGAGCAAGCATTGCTAGTGGCATTCATGACACTTCTGCATCTTCACAACTCTTCTGCATCCTCACGGCACTTCTGCATCATGGACAGAGGCCTCTAGCATTTGATACCTGATGGCAGATTAAGTTTGCCTTTCGAACACATTGAAAGACCATTTGTCTTTCAAGAGAAAGGTTCTCTGACCATAGGAAATATGTTTTTTTTTCATTAAAAAGGAGATGCACATGTGTTACTCATTCAATCATGTATATTATAATATCTGAATTATTTAAACCCTTCTATTTGAGTAATGGGAGTAGACCCTTGTTGAGCATAAGCTGAGTAGGTAGAGTTCTCAGAGTTAGCGAAAACACTTAAGGATTACCACATGGCAGGAAATAAGCCGCAGAAAATCATTAAGCAAATTCAAAATACTGTTCATACATATATATCAAGGAAGCATTGTGCCTTTCCAAATGACAAAGTTTTATCAGAGAGGCTTCATCCTAAATGAAGAGATATGATAAAACCTAGAACCTCACATTATAGAACCCAGAACCCAATACTATGGAATCCAGAGTCCAACCTTTCAGAATCCAGAACTGCACTACCTGGGGCCTTGACTTCCTTTAACTCCCTGGGCAGTTCTGAACACATAAGAAAATGTAAACTATCTCAAAGAGGTTGAAAGTACACATAGGGTCAGCATTCCACCTATGTCTAATTCCCATATATGATCATGATGTGGATTTCATATGGATATCAAGAAGACTCTAGTAAAATTGTCTCACTTGGACAATCCTACCTAGTCCTCAGGTTCTACTCAGTATCAGGTGTGGCATGACAGAAACTATAGGAATTAAGGTTTCCAGTTCAGGAATTTGGCGGTGTAAAATTTCCTTACAGTGTACAACACATATAGCATACGGGGCAGAAACATATAAACCACTACTTTATACGGTCTTCAGGCTTTTCGAACCTAACTAGACAATCTTGAAATAGCCTGAGAATGCTGCCCTACCGCTGGTGATTTGAGGAACACCCCATTGTGATAACATTTGCATAACTACACGCTGAAGGACCGATTTGCACGCTGACCGAGGCGTTCAACAAGCCAGGGATATGGAGAAGTACAGGGGTAAATTGGCAATGGGATTTTGGCAATCAACTGGTTATGTTTTCTTTATCTTCCTTAAATTGGGAACAGAGTCTTCGGTTTAAATCTAAAGGACTAGAATATTGGCAATGTTATCAAACTTTAGAATGATGCCATCTTCGAGAGACATTATGTTCTTTAACTCCTTGAACATTTGGGAAACCAACCTTATGCAGGTGTAAAACCTGTTACTCAGTGCCCTTCTCTTTGAGCCTTACATGAGTATATTTAACTTTTTAAACTTTTTTTAAGTTAAATTATTCAAATTGATTATTTGTTAAATTGAGTTCTTTTTAAATTACAAATATTTTATTATTATTCTCTGTCTTAATGATATGTATGTGAGAGTAAGAAGGATGCCCATGCCACATGCAACACACACACACACACACACACACACACACACACACACACACACACACACACACACACAGGCCAGAGGACAAATTTGTAAAGTTCCAAGGATCAAACAAGTTGTCAGAGTTGTCGGTAAATTGGTAGATGCCTGTGTCCCCTGGGTAACCCTCACAGTCCTTTTACATGACCCCTATGTACCCACTCACATACTTCTAACTTTTTACTTTAGCAAGAAATCTAAAGTTTATAAGACTCTTCAAATAAAACATTCTCATAGAGGATTCATCATCAAGTGTTTGGCTTTCATACCTGCCCTACTGTGTGCCCACGTGGTAGGAAGTGTTGGAAAGTCAAAAGAGCTAGATAGATCCTTGGTAGGTGGGTGACTATTTTTCAGGGCTTTACTTGAGGTTGAAGCAGGCACTTGTTCATTCAGGATATCTAAACAAAGGTATTTATTTACATTTGCACGTTAGTACCTATAGCCACCTAGTTGGCAAGAGACCAGCTGCAAGGGGTGAGGGAATTTCCTGTGTGTTCCTGATTTAGAAGCATGTACTCTAACAGGTTATTAACAAAACTGAAAAATATGAAATATATTTTCCAGAAGGAACTATATATTTCTAGTCCTGTATTGATGAACACAAAGGTGGTAGAAGCTTATAGAAACCCCCGAATAATTCATAACAATAATTTATAACAATATAGGCAGGATTACCCTAAGGCTGTAAGACTTTCCATTATTTAACACCGTAGCAGATAAACAATTGAATACCAAGTGTAGATACTATTTGGAAACACTCAAGCAACTCAGGAAACACATGTGCTCCGTGTCATCAGGTCATGCTCAGGTGGCATTCTGGGAAAGTTTTTGGAAAACACTGGTAGAAATAGATTGGAAGGAGGGAGATGGTACACATAAATCTGTTAACAGTTGCATTTATAGTTCTTGCCACTGTCCTTTCCCAGGCACCTTTCTAATATTAGCTTAGGAGGCTCTGAGAGCCCAGGGCTCATCTCCATTGTCTCATCTCCTTCCACAGAGGAAGGGACCTGGAGGCAGGAAACATTTGCAGCTTGCTATTTGTTTGTGATCCAGAATGAAATGAAGACATTTACGTTCTGAGTTCTCTCTATGCTGCAAAAAATGTATGAAGTCAACCATTGTCTAGAAATTATTGTTATTGTTGTAATTATTATGCCTTTTAGCAAAATTCTCAACCTTATTTCTAATGTAAATATAGGTTAGAGAGAATGTTCAGGATACAGAATCTGTTTGTGATACCTATAATAGCGAAAGGAACGGCCACTGAAGTTTTGTGCCAATAAAACAAGTGTACACACATGACAATCAAGGCTAATTGTCAGAACAAAAGAATTGGTGCTCTTGATAAGGCCTGGTTGGTTATGAGGTCTACAGTTGACATAAAAACAATACAATGGATTTATGCTCTCTCTCTCTCTCTCTCTCTCTCTCTCTCTCTCTCTCTCTCTCTCTCTCTCCCTCTCTTCCCCCTCTCTTTGTGTGTGTGTATGTGTATGTGTGTGTGTTCCTGTAAGTCCACACATGTGGCAGTGGGACTACAGATGTGTGTGCTAAATTATTGGATCTAGCTTTACATGTTTTCCAGGATCTGAGCTGACTTCCTTACGCATGTGAGACAAGCGCTTTATTCACTGAGCCACCTCTCCAGCCTAAGCCAGTGCATGTTTATTTTAGTTTTCCCTAAGAAAAACAATTTAGCGGTTTGAATAACCCTTTCTATCAAGAATGCCCACAATGCTGTGGGACACCTACTCATGGCTACATCAACTGAACTACAACTAACAATAAAACTGCTGGAGAATTTAAGGGCTGTAGTTTTAGAAGGTCCATGGGACGCCTAAACATCTTCACCAATTGGTCAGCTCATGTAAATTCTCTAAAATTATATGTTCTTCCAAAGTCAGAAACAAAGCTTGAAGAAACTTGAGCAATGACAAAAATCCCAGCAAGCACATCTTGCCTCTAACCCAGGCAACACTTAGAGAGCTAGAGATCTGGAAGCTTTGTGGCTAATGTCTCCAACATGCTGTGCTAATGACCAGGAGACTAACTGGTCATTCAAGTGGGAAAAGGGTTTGGCAAGCCCTGGGAAAAAGGCACTCACAGTTGGTCCTGTACGAAAATTAAAAAGCAAAACTGAAAACTTATAAAGAAATTCAGGCCATATCTCATGAGGGGATGAACATTAAAAAAAAATTAAGAGATAAAGAGAACCTATGTGAACTAGAATAATATACATGCAAATCTCTAGAGAAACTCTATTATATCACAATTTATGCCGAGACGGCAATCAAGCCAGACTCATTTCAATAGATTCCAAGTTTTGAACAGTTTCTAGGCTATCCAAGTGGGAATTTGGCCAGGATACTGGGGTTAATAATTCATTTTGAGGAGGGCTAATTCTTTGGGATGCAGCCCACTCCACAGGAGAAACATTGGCCCATGTGAGCAAATCCACTTTTCAAGATCACCCTCAATTAGTTCCACAAGGAGGGAGGAGGGGCCGTGTATACACCTCTTTAGACAAAAAATTTGATCATATTTTAAGGAAATACTTCAGTGTTAGGGAATGGCTCAGAGCATTCACATCTTGTTTCTGGACTTGTAGGGTTTTTTAAAATCTTTTTTTGTTTGTTTGTTTGTGTGTTTTTGAACTCACTCTTGGTCTAGGCTGGACAAGAATTCACCATATATCCCAGCATAGCTTTGAACTAATGGTGGCCCTCTTTCCTTGGTCTCCCATATGCTGAAATTATGAGTGTAAGGCACCATACCTGCTGTGATGCCTATATTAAAAAAAAAAAAATCTTTCCACCAACTTGCAGCTGCCTAGCTGCTGGTGTAAAGTTTCAGGAAAGTACTGTATCTAAAAGTGCTCTGAATGCAGAGAGACCTGGGCTCCTTCCTGGCCCTGTGGAGGACTTGTCTGTGAACTGGAGAAGCTCTTGGATTCCCCCTAAACCGTGAGTTTTCCGCTGGGCTGACACAGTATAAACTAGCCATTTATTAGCTGGGTGAGCAGTTTCTGAGGGCCAGGCACTATTCCAGGAGACCTGCATCCTTGACCTCCCGCATCTCAGATCCCAGTGAGGGGCATACGCAGCAAGCTAAAAACAGAGAATATAGTCTAGATGGCGTCAGTAACTTTTACGGAGAAAAACAGGCATTCTACTGAGAAAGTGACTGGGGATGCTGCTGTTTTATAGAGGGTGGGACAAGGAGACTGCTTTGAGAAGGTGACATTTGCGCAGACTCAAGTGGAGTCAGAGCCAGCTGGGAGGCAGCAATGGCAAAGAGCCCGGAGTCCTGCTTGAGTGAGACAAGGGCTAAGAAGGATGGGGCTGCAAAGTAGCTGGCACCAGATCACCCTAAGCCTTGTGGGTCATGCTAAAAGGCTCAGGCACTGACACGGCGCCTGACACACAGTAATTAATCGCATAACAAATAGTGGCTATTTATTTATTCATAGTGGGCAAATATAGTCATAAACCAGAATCATCCATCATTTCCATTGTGTTGTCACGTAGCTGGAGTTCTCTGCATCAGTCCTAGGATCCTAACATAGCTTAACACATTCGAAAGGCTCACGAATATCACCAGCAAATGTTTTCCGTGGTATGTGATTATTCAGCCTGTTATTTCTCTATCAGCGATGAGTTCTTTAAAGAGATTTTAGCTGAAAAAAAGTGAGAGTACTAAAAGGTTATTTAGCTGGGGCCTGTGAAGGGGGAGAAACGAATTAGTCAAGTCCTTTGCATTTTCTCTTTGCATTTTCTCAAGGACACCTGAAGGCCGTTGCTACCTCCAGACTGAGTATAACCGGACTGTAGTAAGCACCGTGAGCAGTTCCTCAAGACACCTTCTCTTCCCAAAGCCTGTATGTCTCCCTGTCACCAATAAGATGGAGTCCTGGCCTTCATCCTAAGGGTTTTCACAAGCTGGCCCCAAGTGGTATTTCCAAGTGTAACCTACCCTGACTTGGCACCCAATGTAAAATCCTAACCAAAGCACATTCTTTCTTTGTCCATATGATCTCACTATGGTCCCCTGCAGCACGCTGCCAACTTGGAGGTATTTCCAGTGCTTCCTGTTATTTTGGTCATTCCTTTTTTTCTTTTCTTTTCTTTTTTTCTTTTTTTTGTACACATGGAAGACAATGCCCCCTGTCCAGGAGTTTTGGTTGTCTACCCCACAAATTAGGCATTTCCTAATGAATCATTACGATTGGGCGGTGTGTGTGGTTTGGGGCTGATTTGAAGGCCCTGGCTAACTCTCCTCAGGTGCCATCTTGGGGGTTCTTGTTTAGGTTAGGGTGTCTTATCTGTTGGCTTGCATGTGGACGGTTGACTCCAAAGGCAGCATGAACTCACTGTTGACTCTGGTATAGCGGGGAAAAACTCTTACTGAGTTATGCCATGGAGATTTATGAGACTCTTGTCTTTTCAGAACATCAGAACAAATCCTATTTTGATTGCCCTACCATTCTTCAAATCAAGCTTCCATGACCAATATTTTGAAGTTATTTTTTATTTCTTTCTACATTTGGTGGTGTGGTGGGGGAACACACAATTTCATCTTTTGAATGCATGTACACACACACACACACACACAGACAAATACACACACGTTAATGATTTTTTTTATAATATTAAATACTGGTAAAAACCTATTTTTGTTGTTAGAATCAAGTATATTTAGAAAATTTCTAATAAGCTTGGGAGTTGAAAAAAAAATGGAAATTGAAATAAATCTCCCAGACTTGTCCTGCCACGGGCAGCCATGTTTTCTGTTAATGTAGGAAGTACCTCAGCCTAAATGCCTAAGAAGCTGTGCTAAGAGATGTGTAGTTGTAGAAGAAGAGGGAATACTGAGGTTTGGATGGGGGATCAAGGTTACAGGCAGGCAAGACTAGAGTCTTTCAAAGCCTGCGTTGTCTGATGGGACATCTTCTGGTACCTCTGAAAAATCTTCTAGGGGATTCATGGTCCTAGAGACTCTCTTGAAGAAAAGAATGGATGTACTTGGTGAAGTTTGGATCAAGTTTGTGCTTGTTTAAAACATAGTTACTAAGCCAGGAGGGCGGTGGCACATGCCTTTAATCCCAGTGCTTGGGAGGCAGAAGCAGGTGGATCTAAGTGAGTTCAGGGCCAGCTTGAGTCCCAGGACAGCCATGGCTACACAGAGAACTGCTGTCTTAGGGGAAAAAACAAACAAAACAAAGCAAAACAAAAAAAAAAAAAAAAAACCCCAAAAAATAATAAAAATGAAACAAAACAACAAACAAACAAAAAAGAAAACTAAAAAATACAAAAAACAGAGTTACTGGTCTGAGAAAACAAAGTTTCACATTGGGGTGACATTTATTTCTCCAGTGGAGAAGAGGTTCTGCACCACATTCTGCTGCAGGGAGGAGGGAAGAGTGAGGTTTTCAATGAGAGGGATTTTATTCTGCCATGTGCTTCAACCTTCACAGTGGAGTGGAGCGTTCCATTGGGTGGATGACTGCTGATAATCAAAAACAGTCCCCCTGACAGAAAGGTGGAAGGGGACCTTATGGGATCAGTGGGGGGGTGGGAATAAATATGAACCAAATACATGGTATGCATATGTGAAATTCTTAAATAACAATAGAAGTGTCCCCTTTGCTTCTTTCTCCATATTGAGATGCAAACTAGCCATCCACAGGGATGTGCCATACGCACAGCACAGGTCTTCCAAAAAGTCCTTTCTTTGTGTTAGCTTTGCATGCTGAAGGCATGTAAAGGCTCCTCCATGAAGGCGTCTTTTGGGTTTGTAAGTATTGGCAAATATTTTAAGATCTTATCAGCTACAGTCCTCTTCATTGCATAATATATTTTCTTCTCTTAGCCTGAGCTCAGCTTCGTTTAATTATCTGAATTTTCTCAACATGAGGAAAACAGATCCCAGAAAGGGTGAGAATTGGGGAGGCAATGTGGATAAAAAATGAGTTTCACTCTCTCTCCTCCAGTATGTCTGCTCTGTCATCCACAGTAAGGAAAAAAAAAGATCCCGTTTTTGCGTGTTTGAAAACCACATGGCATTAGAGAATCTCTTTCTCTTTTGCATATTTCATAACCACTTAGAATACCTTTCCTCTCTCCTCTCTCTGCATCTCTGGTCATCAACTCTTTTCCGCTAAGTTGGGAGTGAGTTTCCCTTATTTGACTTGTTCCTTCCTGTTTCTTATCATTGAACTTTACTTTAATTTCTCAGTTATTTGCATATTATCCTTTACATAAATACAAATTTACAGATGCCCAGGCCCATGTGGAGTCAGGGGTGTGTCGATATATTAAATACTAAGAACCAACTCTTTGGATTTCCAACTTCCAGTGCTCATGAGAAGTAAGAAGGTGAAGAAAGACTGAACCCTGTAGCTGCCCAGGAAGCAGGATTAATAGCAAATGAGCACAGTGAGCTCCCGACAACATATCTCTGGTCCAGACCACAGCAGACTACTGCTCTTTGTTAATAAACTAAACTCACAGCTATCATTCTTGAAGATCTTTCAATAACAAATTTTTAAAAGATGTGAGCTTCATCTTATGATTAGTCCTGGAGTACTTTATCTTACCTGGCTTATGTTTTGCAAAAGAGATTAAAGAGACATTGTCCTCAAACTCCAGGACTGACTGAAGACTTTGGGTCCCTCCCACTGTCCTGGTAGTTATTAGATATGTGTCTACTCAGGTTTATGAGAAAGAGCCAGTGTTTAAATCCTCAACGACAGTGCAGATTCATCTCAAAGTGCAAACATTTTATCTCCATCTTCACCCTTCTGTCTCTCTCTGTCACACACACACACACACACACACACACACACACACACACAATTCTGCAGGAAAGACTGTTGACAATGTAAAAACTCTGAAGGCCAGCATTGTTCTTTGCTCTAGAAATGAGTGGGAGCATCCTGGTCAGCCTCCCTGACACAGCTCAGGGAAAGTGATGTCCTCATAGACAAGGGGCTTCTGACACTTGTCCTTATTACCCCATCATAAATGCATACAGGGATGCCTGCTGTAGCCAGTTGGCAAGTTCACTGCAGAAGCACAAACACCGATTTAATGACTTGTGTACACATCGTAAACTGGAGAATCTTTATACAAAGAAATCAGATAAATCAAACATGAGCGGAGGCTTGGGGAAAAGCAATTAAAGCTTTAAGTTAAGGTGACTGTGGGAGGGCACTGTATCGCATCAGAGCAGATAATAGAAAATGTGTTAATGCATCTCCGGTATGTGCGATTAAATTAATTAGTAATATTAAATGTGTTTAAAGCAACATTTTCATCAACAGATAAATAGATAAGAAACATTCAGAAGTTTTCATCTTCTCGTCTTATGAGTTCAAGTGATAAAAAAAAAAACAAAAAGTTAAACCAGAATCAGAGCAGAACTTTCCGAGGAGGTGGCTAAACTTCAAATGCCAGGGGTGTGTATCGAGGTGTAAGGTATGGGGCTAGGAAGGTGACTTATTGGTCTCTGGCTAGTATCAGCAGAAAAAAGAAAAAAAAAAGAAAAAAACAAAACAAAACAACAACCCTCCCAAACCAGCCATAACATAATACCCTGTTTACCATCTTTCATTTCCTGTAACATATTGAAATATTTGGTGCCAGCCCATTTTTTTTCCCATGCCTGGAAGGCTGGTGTGAAGGACCTTTTAGGTACATTGTTTTCTGAGTGAGAATTCACAGCCAGTCTTGAAGACATGCTTAGGCAACATCTGCTAATAGAAGTTCTAGAATTATCTTAACATCTAAGAAGATTCGCTGAACAAAAATTAGATTTCCTATATGCCAACGCGCCTCGTCAACTGAAAGCTGGAAGCTAAATTTGGCCGTAAGAAACTGGCTTCGAACTCCAGAAGTTCTGGGGCCAAATTCAGCCTCGTTTTACTTCTATTGCTTGTTCCATAGGAAAAAAAAATAGGTCTGCTCCAGTGACAGAGAGTCTCCCATTTATTCATCTCAAAGTAATAAGATCCCAGAATGGAGCCTTCGTGATACAAAGTGCTTTTAAGTTCTCCCGGAGGGGAACACAATATACACAATTTATGTAAAAAGAGGAAAAATGAAAGCTGAGTATTCTAGGGAAGGGTCAGAAATCAATATTTCCTTAACAACCTAAGCAACATGCATTGCTCTTAATACAAATACTTCAGAGACTTCCTACTCTTTGTAAAGGAGGATTTTCACCTAATTGGGGTTGAAAGTCACAGAACATGTCTTCCCACCCTGGCTTCTATTGTTGCCAAATGTAAAAGAATAAAGCAGAACGCCACTTCACAGGCCAGCCATCCCGAGTTACAACATACCTAAATGCCCTGTGGTGGAGCAAGGGGAAACTAAGTCTTAGCACATCTCAATGGAATATGCTAAAGACAGTGTGTCATCCATATGAACACTGAAGAAGTGGGCATGGGGTGGGGAGTCTAAATGTGAAACAAATGGTTGTCAAACCAATGGCTTTTCAAAGACGATGTTCTAGTACACCAATAAAATGGGAAAAATAAAAAACCCATTTCAATAGTACAGGAAGTTTATGGAAGTCATAATTATCGGATGTCATGATGAACTAAAACATGTGGGGAATGGGCCTTATGTGAAGGACTACAGTCTGTGCTTTGTAAAAGGACATAGTCTGTGTAGGCATTGGGCATGCGTGGGCCTTATTTCAGCCTATTCTGCATTCTGAGGTGGAAAAGATGAGTGTAGAGAAGGCTGTGGATTGGTCTAGCCTCTGCACCACCCACACTTCAGTGGCTTCCTATAGTCTCTAGCTACAGGAAGAAGTGTTCATCATTCGCCTGGTTTACCAGATGGCTGGGCGGGCGCCTTAAAGGCTTCTTGCTCCATTGTGAACATCAGTACCTTTCTTGGCTCCTTTTGCTCTTTCAGTTTCAGGACAATGCCATCCTCCTGTTCTTGAGCACACTATCCTATCCTCCCATGCATCGCACCTCATGTCTGTCAATGCCTGCATCATCCTGCTTCAGATTCTTGGTTAATCAGTGCCAACCTTTCAGCTTAGGTTAATTTCCTGGTAATAGAAACCATCAAAGCTCTGTAGGCTTTGCCTTTGGGCATTGCCTTAGGTTTCCCTATACCAGGCTGTAAGCAGCGCTAGGAAGGGAGACTCGGTGTTGTTTGTAACCACCACTCCCTTTCCAGAGCTGAGTGCAGAGGATAGGGAGGGACCACACAGTAAAAATTAGATGAGGGTTTCTAGAATGCACGAGTGAATGAATGCATGTCGAGGTAGAATTGGAGTTCCTAAGCAAGTGCGCAAAGACAGCCCCACATCACTTCGACATGGCTTCAAACTAAGAAGCGAGGGAGGTAGTAACCATACTGTCAGCAGGCAGGCCTGGAGGAGCCCTTCAGTGGACCAGCCCAAGCAGTGACAGCGGATCTTCAAAGAGAGAACTTCTGCTTCTCACAGTGTCCTTAGCAAGTGGCTCAGAAACAGATAGGCCAGACCCCAGCTTCTGAGATGAGCCTTGACCCCATTTAAGGTCAAGTATCTGGATGTGGGGATTTCAACAATTCTAGCAATAGTAAAATGGTTCTTACTTGTATGTATGCATGAATTAACTTTATTAAAGTTGATTGAGTGTGAATTGAACTGGCGGTGTCTGAGAGCATAGCTGTACTATATCCTATGACTTAACTACAACCTTGTAGGTCTTGTTGCTGTTGTTGTTGTTGTTTTCCTAAATTAACACTTTAAATATTATCTGGTTATCATTCCTCAATGGGTACCAAATTGACAAGCCCTTAGATTATATCGTATCGGGAGCGTTTGATTGTATAAAAACCAAACAATCAAAACACAAGATCTCAATACGTAGCTTTTGCTGTCCTGGAAGCCACTATGTACTCTAGGCTAGCCTGCAACTGACAGAGATCTGCCTTCCTCTGCCTCTTGAGTGCTGGGATTAAAGGCGTGCACCACCACAACAGGTCTAAGCATGTTTGGTTTTTAAAACCGCTGTTTGTGTTGCTGAACGGAGTTCCATTTAAATAAGTTCAATGCATGAATTTTGGCTTGGGGTTACAACAGCTTTTCCAACAATTTCTGAAATCTCCTATGGACAATTCTACCATCTTGTACTGCATATTTATGCAAAGTTGTATTACCATGATTGATGATTGCAAAACTGAAATATCAATCAACTCTAAACGTCATCAAAGATGCCCTACATCCTAAAGTATCAAGTGTTCAGTCAAGACTGCATTCGTCACAGAAATATGGTCACATCTATCTCATTAGGACATAAATTTGCTTTCACCTTTAGTAAATGGTAAGATTATATATATGCCTATATTTACTTTAAAATAATTTTTTTATGATTTATTATTAGTAATGTTTGATTTGTATGTCTGTTTTGCACAGTTATACATAGACTTCACATAGAAAATTCTAGGCTAAATGAGGTTGTGAGGAAACCATCTAAGAGGCCTAGTTTGGAAGTCTTCTATGCCTTTAACCAGGCCAGTTCAACAGCAAAGCTTCCTAGGAGGTTTTGCCCACTATCTACTTGGCAACTCTTTGGGAGGGTTAGATATGATGACACAAGATCATCCTTAATAGGGGCATGTGGTGGCTTCAATAGCAATGGCCCCCATAGAGTCTTGTGATTGAATGTTTGGCCATGGAGAATGGCATTATTAGGAGGTGTGGCCTTGCTGGAGGAATTGTGGTTTTGTTAGAGGACGTATGTCAGTATGGAGGGGGACTTTGAGGTCATATATGCTCATATCACATGTGGGACAGTCTCCCTCTATGGCCTGCAGATCAAGATGTAGAACTCTAAGCTCCTTCTCTAGTACCATGTCTGCCTGCATCCTGCCATGGTGATAATGGACTGAACCTCTGAACTGTAAGCCTGCCCTGATTAAATGTTTTCTTTACAAGAGTTGCTGTGGTCATGACGTTTCTTCAAAGTCTAACTAAGACAGGGCAGAACGTTTTTATGTAAAACTGGGTATAAAGATTCTACTGAGCTTTGGGATATCGCCACAGGGCTTTGTACAGCAGCCAAACCTTTGCTCAAGTGCTTTATCTCCTTGGTGCAAGGTTGGCATTACAGCTCATGGCCTGATAGCTCAAAGGCTTTCTTTCATTGGGAACAAAGATTCATTCCTGCTACTTCATAAAAATCTTGAGGAAAGGGGAGAATCTGTATTCTTAAATGCAGGAAAAAAAATAAACACAAAATTTCACATACCTCCAAGAACTTCATAGGAGTCCAAAAAGGTTTACTTAAAAATACCATTAATATCAAAACCCAAAGTTCCCATCTATTCAAAATTATCTAATCTGCATCTAAAATATAATCTATGACTATGAAGGGAAGAGTCGGACCTGGTGCTTTGTACATGGTGAGCATTGAGAAATGAAGAGAAGAATTGGAGTCGTGGTTGCACAAATGGAAGTATAAGTCATTGAACCAGGAAACCACAAACAAGCAAACTGAAGTAACTAATCATGTTTCACTACTGTTCACACACTTCACTGGAAAGAGTGTAACCTCATTGATGCCAGTGTTGACCTTTAATGCTTAAGGAGGACTGGTGCCTTGTCCTTGGATGGATGTCAGAGTGTGGTGGTGTGTACGTTGATGTGTGCATGTTGACTCGTGTGCATTCATGTAGAGGCCATAGGCCAACCATGGGTGCTGGTGCTAAGGAGCTGTCATCTTGGTGTCTATTTGCTTTTCAGATTTATTCATTTTTATTTGATTTGTCTGAGTATGTGCCTGCATGTATGTGTGTGTACCTTGTGTATGCCTGGTACTTGTGGAGGTCAGAAGAAGGTGGAGGATACCAAGGAACTACAGTTATAGATGGTTGTAAGTTGTCATGTGTATACTCTGACCTGAACCCAGGTTTTCTGTAAGATCAGTAATGCTGCTCTTGACTTCTGCATCATCTCTCCAATTCCCTATTCACCTTGGTTTTGAGGCAGGATCTCTCACTAGCTTGGAGTTTGCTTAGAAGGTAATGCTGGCTGATTATTGGGCATTAGGGACCTGCCTGGTGCAATCCTGGTCTGAATCCTCAATGATGATCCGGAATCCAGATCATCATTGGGTTCAGATTTTATGCATTTATTCACATGTACGTGTGTGTGTGTGTGTGTGTGTGTGTGTGTGTGTGTGTGTGTGTGTGTGTGTGTGTTTAGGTTCTGGAGAACAAAGTCATGTTACCATTCTTACCATGCTGCCCCAGCAAGTATGTTACTGACTGAGCTTTCCCAAGAGCCAGTTACCAGAATTTATAATGACATATTTCTAGATATCTAATTCAACAGAATTTCATTTCGGTTTTCTTCTCTGTGTTTCCTAAATTCATGTCGTGACAAGAGTTTCTACCTTTGATAACGACTTCACAAATCTCAATTATCACCAAAATTCCAGATAAAATCAACTCTGGTCAGATTGTCCTGCACTGAGTAATCCATGTTCTTTGTAAATTTAGAAAATGCCACATACGCTGAGGTGAAACCTAGAACTCTGCTTTAGGACAACCAACACCACCCAGAGATCTTAAAACTTCACTTCTGACTCTTTATTGCTTTCACGCCCTGCACATTTCAAACAGCCACAGAGGCTATCCTCAGTGAGGTCAGGGGATCCAGCTATCTTCGTACCATTGGGAGGGGGTGGGGGGGTCATATTCTGAAAATCAAACTGTTTATATTCTGAAACTGAAGCCATTTGTGTATATAATACCAATATCCCAATGAGTCCACCCTCAATTTCTAAATTATGCCTGAGCTCTGACAGTCTATATAAACATTTAAACAAGAAAACCAAAAACTAAAAGAGCAGATGCTTAAATAGAAGGTATCTAACCTCATTGAAATTGGAGGGAAAGCAAACCCCTTTCTGGATGCTTCCTGGGTTTTGAAGTTTGTGGCTTTGGCCTATGTGGGACCCTCACCAGATCTAGGGCAGAAAGACTTGTGAGAAGCCAGGTCCTCCTGATAAATTCATGGACATGCCTCATTTGGTTAAGAACAGAACCATCTTCCCCGACTCTGACTTTTTGGGGGAGGGGGAGTTGTAGTGAGAAAACAGCCTTCTGCGCTGAGGACGGCAGCCACGCCCATCAGAACAGCTCTCCCAACCTTCGAGGTGCCAATCACAGTAAAACACTTTTCAGATGTTCTGTCAACATGTGCTCAAGAGAGAAGTGGCACGCTCATATTTTCCAAAGGACCAAAATACCAGGAGATGGGAAATCCCTGAGCTGAGCAACCTTATTATCAAGGCTAAGGCAAGCACCTGGGGAATTAAGAGCTGACATGGCTCATTTTAAACACCCACCATATGTTCGTGGAAAATGTAGCCGTGCTACTTATCACTTTCTGTTTTTCCTTCCCCAGTTTATGTTTTGCCTTGAATAGAAATTGCATGAAAACAGCAGCTCACGTTACAGGTACTCGCCTCCTCTGTGGAAGAATGCTGCAGCGGTTCTTCAGGGTTTTATTTATGCAAACAAAAGTGCTCCTTAAGCAGGACATGTTGGCCAGTGTGAAGAATGCTGTGAGGTTCAGGAAAGGGGATGTTTTCCCAACACCAGTCAGGTGCTCACACACCCGAAGGCTAGCAGCTGTCTTTCTGCCCCCTCTCCCCCTTAAATCTCATGACTGCCTTTCACTGTTCTTTAAATTTATCTAAAGTAAAATTATGAAGCTGAATAGGGGAAGGTGGCTGTTTACAAAAGCAGGATGTTTACCACTGGTAACTGGCTTTAAAGACACACAGAAGCATGCATGCACAGAGACATACACACATACACATGAAGATATGTGAAAACCCCTACGTGAAGATAGACGAACGCCCTCACAAAGGCATGAACACACCTACACAGAGGCATGTACACATACGCACATACTGATATACACACAGGCATGCACACATTGTGGCACATGTATGTGAACAAGCATGGAGACACACACAGGCATTCACACAAGTGTGCACACACCACACAACCCTGAAGCATTCGTTTTCTCTTGCCGGATGACACCATAAGCTAAGGAAATACTCCAGACCCCTCTTTCCCTGGAGGTCCATGCTGAAAGACTTCGCTCATGACTCAGAGCCGACAGTCTGACAGGTTTTGATTTTGTCCTGTGTTGTTTCTTTCCCCTTTCCAGCTCTTTGTTGCTTTGGGTAGCACATAACAGGCAATGCTCAGGGACACAACTAGACTTAGGGTGAGTCCCAGGTCGCATGGTGTTGACAATAAATGAACAGACAGCAGAAGTTCAAGGGACCAGCTGACCAGCTGTACACGGTGCACGTATGCATGGCTGTGTGCTATATCCATGAGTGACGCAAAGGCAGGAGAAATGTTCTCAGCTCAGACAGCAACTGAAAGGAGAGGTGAGGCTTGCTTAACTATCCCACCAGGTATACAGATTGCAGAACATCATGCTGCAAACAGTAACCATATGTAACTTTGTCAATTAAAAAAATAAGAGACTTTCTACACAGACCTCATATGAAATAACAAGGGAGATACCAATTAAAGGAGAAACCACTGCGATATGAATGAATTTATATTCAGACAGGCTTTTATGAATGATGTAGCTGAAGATGGCCTGGAACCTCTGATCATCCTGTGTCTACCTCCCAAGTACTGGGATTCCAGGCCTGGGCCAGCATCTCTGGTTTTTGCAATGCAGAAGATGGAAGTCAGGGCCTTTTTACACAGAGAGCCATTTTACCAAGTGAGCCACATCCTAGGCCCCGTGATTTAAAAGAAGGCACCCGGGAGTGACGGAAGCTGTTTGTAGACCCAGCTGTATTCCTGTGCATATGTTCATGCATACAGGCAACTTGAGCTCCTGTCTCCAAATCCTGTGTCATATCACTATCAGGGTGATCTGCTCCTAGGAGCCGCTACAGGGCCAAGAACTGAAGTTTGCTTCCAGATTTGCTACTGTCGAATGTGCCGATGAGAACGCGAGTCTTTCCATTCATGTGTTGTTCTCAAGGACGCTCAGTGGAGACTGACAGTTCCCATCAACATGGGAGGGTTACCTGCGGTGGGCACAGGGTGTACGCCGGAAGCCCTGTCTTCACGTGCTGTAGACAGGAAGTGCAGGAAAGCTACAAGGCACTCAGTAATGCAGTTTAAGAAGCTGGACTCTGCTGAGGACAGCACACTTCGCCAAACACTGTCTACAGTTCATCAAAGCTGCGCTTTTCCCGCCAGTAGCACTATTTAAAGGGTTTAAATAAGGCCCATAAAAATAGGTAGCAACAAACTAGACAGCAAAACACACACACACACACACACACACACACACACACACACACACACACGGGAAGTAACAAAGCAGGAAAGCTGTGTGACTGGGCAGCACCTATTTTGGGTTTGTATGGAATCAAGTTCGAGTTTAAAGTCCCTTTTCGTGTGGTCTGCGTTAAGTTTAAGTTTTTCCTCTATATGAAGGATAGAGACGGACATGGGCACTATTGTCCTACTGAAGGAAAGAATTCCTGCAGTAGCGCTGACACATGAGGGAGGTAGTCAGCGGAATCTGCCTAGCTGAGCCCATTGAGTGGTCAGTGTTTTGCTGAGCCCAGGCCACACAGAGAAGAGCATTTGGAGTCAAAAACCTAATTGGAAGGACCAAGGAACACGAAAGCTAACTCCGCCTTTTCCTCCTCTTCTGAGCAGTTGTTACCTAGCACATCTTCTGAGAGCACTTCAGTGACCCAGGTTGAAGGACCTACCTCTCCTGTCCCCAGAAGAGCATGAGGGCTACTAACTCATAGTTCTGGTACATTATTCTCTGTGGGTGGAAGAATGGATCAAATCTATGCTGTGCAAGACGGTACACTATACACAAAACATTCTTAAGAATCCACATTTCTCCTAAGTGAGCCAAATCTGTCTCTCATCTCTGGGCCAATTTCCCTGGCTTCGAGAACAGCAGTGACAATGGGATTAACCCTTTCCTGACTGTAAGCGTGTGCTGGAGACGGGGCTGGGAGATTTACATGCTTGCTAATCCTCAAAGCAATTTACAGATGCAGCATCCGAGATGCTAAATGACCTGCCTGAGGTAAGATGTCTGTGAATAACAGAGTCTAGAAGGATCCAAGCCCTTCCGGCTTTAGGGCCTGTGGCCTATCACTCCACCACACTGGCGTTTGAGTTGCAGGCATTGAAATGTGTTTTACTGTGTTTTAGCTTCTTATGGAAATCATTTAATTTTAAATCATTAGGAAAATGAACAAATTACTCACGCGAAGCAGGTCCACTTAGAAAACTTAGGAAATCTAAGAGAAAACATTTCAAATAATTTCCTACTCGAAAAGCAACATAGCCAAAATTCTGTATTATCCCTCATTTTTTTTTAGTACACAGTTGAGTTTGAATTATATCCACAAATATTTGGAGTCTGCAGCATTACTATCTCAACCACTTCGTAAAGAGGGACCAAACATTTTCCTATGTCAACAAAATATGTACTTGTTACATTTTTGATGTCTGCCTAATATTCCATAAAAAAGGATACAGCAAATGGAAAGGTTGTGCAGGGCTATAGTTGAGATGAACAGGTTTGTAACTGATATTTACTTCTTTATTCAATCTAGAAAGACACCTGGTGCCAACCTCTGGCTCCCATATGTGTGTGCATACACACACGTATGTGTGTACACATCCATATATTGGATTTTCCAGAGAGGTTACAGTGATGGAGCAGTGATCTCCCTCAGGACCCTGGGCATCCTTGCCAGCACCACAGCTATGGTTCCCTTTGACATGTGCTAATGGGTAGGTGGAGTTGACTTCCACTTGTCCCACAATCTTGCCAGTTCTTAGTCTCCTTTTATTTTTTACTAGGGGACATTCTAACAGGTTGCAGTGACAGCTCACTAAAGTTTCCATTTGTATTTGCCTGAAGGTTAGTGAGACAATGGATGTTTTTCACACAGCTCTTTTATTTGCGTCTTCTGGGGTGGGGGGAAGAGGGGCCTATTCAGGTCCTCTGACCAACAATTAAATTTGATGACACATTTGATTGATAATAAGCTGTTAGAGTTCCTAAAGTATTTCGGATACAAATGTCTTCCCGACAGACAGATTGCAAATATTTCCTCCTTTTCTGCTGGTGTCTTTTCACTGTGTGTTTTCTTTTGCCGACCAGAAACTTTGTAGTTGGATGAAATGAAGACTTTCTTGACTTTGCTTTTGTTGCCATCCATGACCTGTTCTTGGTCTCAGTGGCTTGAGCTTCTCAATGCTGAGTTCGATGGTCCTTGTGTGCTTGTCATATACAGGACTCAATACATTAGTATAAACTCCTATGTCTAGCTCATTGAAGCCTTCACTATGAAGGGATGCTTTCTTTGTATCTGTTGAGGCCATGAATTATTTTCAGTCTACATTCTGCTGATGTGGTTTATCATGGTCACTAATTTACATGCAACTTTGGCTCTCTAAGATGGATCCCACCTGGCCCTGTGGGAAACCTCAGTGTGTCCCTTGAACACACTGGGAGGATTGTGCTCTGCCATCACCAGGAACACTGACTGGCTTGCCATTCTCTCCCCTTGTGTGACTGACTGGTTTGAGCCCAGGATCAATGCTGACATCATAACATTGAAAAGTTTGAGAAGAACCAGTATGAATTCTTCATGTAATATTTGGAAGACAGTACCAGTAAAACCCTGAGTCTTGGATCGCTCTCTCTCTCCTCTCTCTCTCTGTCTCTCTCTACATTCTTAATGGCTTGTATATATCCATGTCTTCCAGATGACCTACTTTTTTGCCCTATAATTTATAATTTGAGATAATTTTTGATCCTGCTAATTCTGTAGTGTCTATTATAATGACTCTTTTTCCATTTACAATGTTATAAGACTTTCCTCAGTCTTTAGTCTACCAAATGATGATTACTTTTGGTTAACCTTTAGCCCCTTCTTAATTCCATTGGTTTGTGATTTACTTCAACCCAAGGCAACTATGAAGTTCTCCCTAGCCCACATACATTAGCTACTATGTTTATTTGTACTTATTTCTCCTAAAAATAATTACTCATAGTTAGTAATTATTTTTATTACTAATTAATTACTAGTGATTAGTTAGCCTTTCATTCTCTAAGTTCATGCCATTACTTCTCATCTTTCTATGTATTTTGTTCTATTTATTTGTTTATTATTTTTTTGTACTTCTTTCTACCAAGGGAGAGTCATGCACACTTTCTCTTTTTGTTTCATTGTAATTTTCTACAGAAGCCATTCTCCCCCTTTTACTCTTCTTAATGCATATTTTAACCTCTTGTATATTTTTTATCTCCCCTTAATATTTTTGTCTGCTCTTCTCTCTGTCTCTTCCTCTTTCCTTTCAGCTCATACTCTGCCATCTTCCAATGGTACTGTATTTTTATGACACAGAGTCTTGGGCATCTTCTGGATCTTGAGATAGGACATCTTCACATCTATTTTTCATGTTATGTTAGTGGGTATAGTGGCCTAGAACTGCAGTTCAAGCCTGTACAGCTAGTAGTTTTCCACATATGCTCCACTTCTTACAACATCTTCTTCTATGTACTACATCTGTGAGGAGGACCAGCATCTCTGTGGCATCCTCTCATAGTCAGCAGCTGTTCAATATTTGATTGTTATAGAAAAGTATAAGGAAAGTGATACTTTATTAGAGCAGGTGCCAAGACTAGACATGGGCTTCCACTTAGATTTCTGGTTGGCAAAACTCCTGGCTCACTGGATCCATAGACAGATGGTGGTAGAGCTGAAAGTCTTACCCCTCACTATGTTGGTTCTTTATGCATAGAGGAGGGGATACACTATGAGATAAAGATCAATGTGCCATAGAAATAGGACTATCCTTCTCAGATTCTAGGGTCATTCAAATGCTGGTATGGTATTTATCACTTACCTTTTCCAGATTATGAGAATGATGGGGAGTAATCATTCTAAACACTTGTTAAATTCACTGAGAGGGGTTCTGTTGACCCAGATTTTTACATCATTTTATTTAGAACATGGTCAAGCCTTGCTAATCATTAGCAAAAGCTAGACATATTTTGACTTCATTCCTGGGTGTCAAACCTCCTCTCAGTCAATACAAGACAGCTTCTGGTAACTAGCTAAACTTGCCACAATAGATTTTATTAATTCAAAGTCTTTTGGCTTCCAAACTCTCTTCAGTACTGTCCATTAAGATTCTGCAACTGGGCTATTCATTACAAACTCCTTCACCATGGTATTCACCAAGACGCTGTCACCATGGAACTCTCCAGAAGTTCAAAATGGAAGAGAAGCACACAGAATTATCATCTACTTAGATTTCTAATGCTCCACCTGCATTGTCCCATAGTGGTACCTCATTCTAGAAATTCCAATTGATTCTAGTTGAATCTGGTTTGCAGCTTCTGTCAACATTCCCAGAATCTACTTCACCTTGCTCCCTCAATGTGACACAAAGTCCTCAGCTCCTGTGGTAACAGTGCCAGCATTAGCACTTAGTCTTCAAAGATGACTATATCCCAACTTTACCAGGGTCTATCTCTGACCTTCTGGAATCTGCTGAGCTGTCTCTCTCTCTTACTCCCTAATGATACGGCTTACTGTAGCTGTCTGTTTTTTGGTGTTGTGTTGTCTGTTGTCTTTTCAGACTGTTGACCAACCACTATCTTGAATTCTCTGTTAAAAATAACTGGTATGCATTCTGATTTCCTAGACAGAGGGTTTTCCTTGGTGTTTGTGAATATGGACACTGCAGGAAAATGGGTTCTTTGCCCTACTTATTTGAGATAGGGTCTCTACTAAGAGGGTAGCAATTTAGTAAGGCTAACTGGCCAATGAGCTCCCAGGATCCACCTCTTTCCTCTACCCTCACTTCCAGGGTTGGAATTACAGGTGTGCTCTGAATTTTTCTTACATGAATGCTGGGAATTTAAACTCAGATCTTCCTGCTTACACAGTAAACACTTTATCCACTAAGCCACCTCCTCAGCCAATATAATTTTTTAATAAACAGGATATTGTTGTCTCAGAAATGCTCACATGTCTTAGTGGAATACCATTCTTGATTGTTAGACATGATATAGAGTTGCAGGTATATGGGATGAATAAGTCTGGAAGTATACTATAGAACAGAAAGATCACAGACAGCATTGAATGTTGACAATTCCCTAAGCATGCATGCATACAAATTAATTAATTAGTGGATCTAAGAGGGAAGGAAGGAAATCTTATGTGATGGATAAAACTTGCTTGATGACAGTGATCATATCTATAACTGTATATGTATATTTGTGTGCTGTGCCACCTTGAATTATACAGTAAAAACAGCTTTTAAAAATGTCACATATTTATAATCCTCCAAATAGGTCATAACATATTCTTTCTGACGAGGGAAGCTTGAACCTAAGGCAGCATAAATCTTCCTAGTTAATCAATTTCTTACTCGTGTTACGAGTATGTGCTCCATGACAATGGCTGTCAGCTGACAGTCTTGTCATTTGGCTTGGAAAGCCTTTTAGACACAGCAGAAATATTGTGATCCTTACAAGTATCATCCCCAGACGAGTGCTATGACTTTTCTTATAGTAAATAACAGTTGTGAGAGAAATAATTTGTCTTGGCCCAGAACTGACTACCCCAAGGCATACTGCATAAGTCATTATGTAGCGGGTTTGTAGAAAAATGGAAAAGAAGCCGGCTATGGCAGCACATGCCTTTAATCCTAACACTTGGGAGGCAGAGGCAGGCTCATATCTGCAAGTTCTAGGCCAGCCAGGGTCATATAGTAAGACCGTGGCTCAGAAAGCAAGCAAGCAAGCAAGCAAGCAAAAAAGAAAGAAAGAGAAAAAAAGAAAGAAAGAAAGAAGGAAAGAAAGAAAGAGGAAGAAAGAAAGAGGAAGGAAGGAAGCAAGGAAGGAAAGAAGGAAGGAAGAAAAGGGAGGAGGAGGGACAAAGGGAGGAAGGAAAGCTTTGCAGTACTAGAAATTTACACCAAACAACTATTTGCTGTGGCTATATCTTAAAATAGACACTAACCATATCCCTCCACAGGAGGGTAACTCTTTTCTGTCCCTTCAAGTGATATGTTTAAGCTTTGGCAGATTCCCAGAACAACCTATTTTCGTCTAAGGATTTCCAAAGCGTCTTAAGGATGCCAATTCCTTACCACCCGAAATATAACGGATTTATTAGTGACTAGATCACCTTATCACATCAGGGAACAGGACACTGAAGTAATACACAGGTGAAAGACTGCAAAGGTTAAAACAAAATGGCAGCAGGAAATAACAACAGCAGCGACAAAACCGGAGTTCCGCTTTGTAGACTTTAGAATGGCTTACTATGAAGACATAGTAAAGACATCTTTAATTAATCCTTTTCCTTTCAAATTTCAAGCCACCACCAAATTTCTTCTTATCTTTCATGCCAGATACTTCCTCCACTTAATTACTCCTTAATGATCACTGAACCCTTAGAATTATGGGAATTGAGAGTTAAACAAAGCAACATGAAGGAAAACTAGCACCTGACACGTGTCAGGACCACTTAGAGACCTCTGGGGACAGAAGCAGATAGATCCTCACCAATTACCATTCAACTTCCACTCCAGTATATCATGGGCCAGCACTGTTTTAGTCATCTGCTTTGTCCCATACAGGCAACTGTACTGCCAGTCATTTACAAACTCATTCATGTTGGCACCTTAGAAATTCTAATCAAAGGAGGCCTGGCATGCTGGATTTACGTACTGGACCTTTTCTTCAGTATCAATTTCCTCACAGCTCCCATGACCTTCCAGCCATCGAGTCAACTCGGATTGTACCATGCTGATGGCTGGAGCAGAGCTGCCCAGCGTTCCCTTACTTACCCTAATTCATAGAAACCCTTCTTGAATTCTTCCAAGTAAAAAATGAAGTCACCATTGGCCTAACTACAGCGATGGAACTCCCCATTCTGACTCTCCCCTGGCTCCTATGTGCTGCTGTCTCCACTGAGGTCATTCTTGGAAGTCAGGTTCACAGAACTGTTTAGCTGATCTGTTCAATGGTCACCAGGGGCTCACTAAACACCCCACTGTGAATCTGCTAGGGAGTAGGATGTCGGTTTGCTTGCTGGTGTCCCCCTGGAGGTTACAGACTCCTTGAAAACAGGATGATCTCATTTTTTACACACTCCCACTGCAATACCATTCAAATTAAAATTTAAACCTGTCAGGTAAGTGAATAAACAAATCTACACTTTGTGATATCAGTGGCACAAAATTAATTTTGCCAAACAGCAAATTAGCCAATAAAGCTAGTATAGAAATAAACTAATCACAGCAGACAAATAATTTTCAGTCTCTGAGCTGTGCACAGTATCTGTTATTTGCCTAAATTTTTATGAGATCATTGTTTTGGCTTAACTCTTCCCTACCAGAATAACTAATCAGAAAAGGAAAGATATCAGGAGCCCCATGTTCAGTTTATGTGGCTAGTTAGTAAGTATGGCTTACCAGTGTTCTTATCATATAATTAAGTACCATACAAGGCATTCATTTAAAGAATATGATTTGAATGTTTTAAATACATTATAGAATTCTAAAACGAACCTAAAACTTAATGGTGTTAGTACAATAACATGAGAGGGAGGGCACTTTCCAGAAAACAACAGTCCCACGTGGAGAGCTTTTGGATGAGCTCTGCTCTTCAGGGGAGATGCAGGCTCCAACAATCTAGGAAATGTAAATGCAACATGTGCCAAACACAAGACAGCAGGTTTTGCAGGGATGGACACAAGAATGTGAATTCAATGTTTCTCTCTTTTCTGTGAACTGGTGGCATGTAATGCCACCATGTGAAAGCCCAGTACTTTCCCTTCATATTAAAATATAGTAGTTAACGTCTCGGTATGTCAACACCGCATTATGCCCTTTGTGAAGACAACATTAACCATGCTTCCGGCTTGGGGGATTTGTTTACTAAGCTTCAGACTAAAGTAGACTGCTGTACCATTCCCCCAAGCCTAGTGCTCGGTAAAGAGACAACTTCTCTTAGTTCTGCAACAAAATCACCAAGATTTTTTTTAAATCTTATTTTTAATACAAACTCAAAGGAATACCCTTTAATTTAACACAAGCCTTTAGAAGTTTGGTTTGGGCACATTCCACGTCTTATTCTGTTATCCTGGGATAGAGCCAGTGACTACATTAGAATTAAACATATTCAATGTGGGTTTTGTCATAAAGCAAGAAGGAGTCGTCATTTTATGAACTCTGACTTTATTCCCGTTATAAGCAGGGCATTTAGCAGAGAGCTTATTCTTTGCACTCCACGCCATAGTTTGCACCATTTAAACAAGGCAGTGAGAGAAACGTTTTGAGGAAAATGAGCATAGACTGCTCCAGACAGGGCTTGTTTTTGCCATGTAAAAATTGTCACATGCTGTAGGCTAGCACACTTTGTGGGTGTTGGAGACATAATGCAGGCACAAATGCAAATGCTTAAACCCATCAAACTTGATTCTTTATCCGATGATGAAAACCCATACTAAAGTATTGATCTGGAACCCAATAGCTTGTCTCCACCTTGACTCGCTCACGTACTGTATTTACAGCTTTACTGAAGAGTGTTGAAACTTTTGGGTCTGCTCGACTAACTCTCCTCAAATAAATATACTGTAATCAACTAGATTAATTAGTCTAATTAGCTCAGCATTTCTTCCTCTATACTTAGAACACGCAAAGTTCATAATGTTCAAATTAATAATTCAGCACTGATTCTTAAAGTCTTCTTAAAAAAAATAAAATGAAATTTAATAGTGGCAGGAGTTACAAGTTCCGAAATATTATAATTAAGCAAGCAGATGTACATTTTGAAACAGTGCCTCGGTGGATATTAACATGTCCTCAATAAATTCCTGCTACAGTTTGATTTGGGGGTATAAATTCATGAACGAAAATAACCAATTAAGACAATTATCAGCATCTACTGCTTGCTAAAGGCCTCTCAAACTAATTTTTTTCTATATTTTGTTCAATTACAATGTTTTAAATGTTGATCAGAAGTTTGGAGTAAAGTAATCTGAGAATTCAACTGGTTAGCCTTAGTAATGACCCTTAAGTTTTAGTTCAAAGTGTCCATTTCCTGGATATTTTACACATATATTCTGGTTTGGCTTAGAAAGTTCTTGTTCCTATTGAATCCAGGTTAATATTTCATGGACCAAACAGATTTTGCTTGAAGATATCAGACCTTGAAACTGTCTCTGGATACTTTTTACCAGAGATTGTAATACTTTCTCAGAACAAATACTCGTGAAATTAGATAATTTCATTTTCCAAACAATCTGGAAAAGATTTGGCACGGGAGGGAGGGGAAGAAGAGGGGGAGGTGGGAGGGACTTGTTCATGCTTTCTAGCACAGACTTGGAGTTTTAGCCTTGAGATGTTTACAATTGGAATAATCAAAAGGTAATCATATTACCCAACTTTGGATAGAAAATGTAAACTAATTCCGAATTTCCAGTCCCTCTACCCTTCCTGCTAAAGCTATGAGTTGCCTTAACAGACAAAGCAATTGATCCAAGGTTGAAAACCAACTGCCCTACTGAGCCTTACAAAGCATCTGTAGTGGAGGGACTGCTACAGAGTCATCTTGTCACCAGAAATGTTTAGCAGAAATTCACCAGCACAATGCAAGGCTATTGACACACACCACTAATGTCACCCAATACCAGAGTACCATGTTGCCAGGGTTCTCTTACTATTAAGGAGAGAAAGCCTTGGGAGAGTTTAATTCTGGAATCTCTCTCTATTTCACAATTATTTAAATGAGGCAAATTTTATTGTCTCGGATCCAAGCCGTTAAATAACACATATACTTGCACTTAAAAACAATGTGCTAGACCAGCAAGATGGCTCAGTGGGTAAAGGTGAGCGTCCACAAGTCTGAACAAACAGGCTGGATCTCAGTTTCTCACATGGTAGACAGAGTGAACGGACTCCCTCACGCTGTCCTCTGACATGAACACTTACTGACTGGAAAGGTCTCTTGGGATATCAGTGTGTAAGTATAAGGAATGTGATTCTTTATGACTCTCCTTTTTGGGTCTACTCCACAGAGAAAGATTTGCCAGTGTATTTCTTCAACATGAGTGACAAAAAGGTTAGATGCATATAAGCAAAGCAGTGAGATTTGATGATTTCAACAATGGCCCTACTCTCCAAGTTATCTGCTTTGTTTTATATTTATGAAGAGTATCACCTCTTATGTACTTAATAGACAACATCTATGTCATTCTTACAAGCTTTAGAAGAGAAGGACTGTATCTGTGTGCTGTTCTGAGAGGTCAACCCTTGGGTCAAGTATTTCAGCCATCTTGAAAGTCAAACTTGTATAGTCAACTGTAAACAAAACCTCCACACACTTCCAGGTGAGTGTAGAAGGAATCTCTGTTAAGAACCTAGTAAGACTGGAAAGCTTAGAAGTAAAATGCTGATAAATACAATGTAATCACACATCTGTGTATGTGAATATGGGCCCTTCAGAACAACTGTTTAGATGGATAGCCTCGTCACCAGGGACAAATGCAAGTGCTTAGCAGTTTCTTCAACAAGGTGCATGATGGGTAGAGAAAAATTTTCAGGGTCCCACCAGAGTAATTTTAAATTGAACACTTTATTTTACAGAAGAAAAAGGAGAAAAATCTATGGGTATCTCTATTCACGATGGATGTGTGGGTGGTATAGTTTGGGGAGCCTAAGGAGAGTGGCGCTTGACTATAACCTAGGCAGCGAGGGAAAGCATTTAAAAATACTGTCAAAGATTCTGGCAGGAAAAAGTGTATAAATATACTGCAGACTCAAACACAAGTGAGCTGGTTATAAAAAGGAAAGGAACTGCAAATGAAAACCTCAAAACTTCTGCCATCATGATGAAATAAATTGCTTAAAGGAGAGTCTTAGCACGGCTCTTCAGAACCACCTTCTACTCAGTTCCAAAACTCTCGTTGATGTATAGAGACTTCCTTTTCTAATCTGAGGATGCCACCTTCCGCCAGTGTAATTGGTCGGGTAATCTTCACATAGTTTGTGAAATCATTTATAAGGTTACCAAATGTCTTGGGACTCTTTTCCTCTAATCACTCCTGAATCCATCCAAATTGGTTTTAAATTATTCCACGTGCAATGGTAAATTTTTATTACAAACATTTTTAACTCCAATTTTTTAACACAGATATGTCGGTTTGAAGTTGAAATAATTAGATCCTACGTGGCTTTTGAGGCAGTACATTATTTTATCAGAAATTCTATCCTGTCGTGGCAAAGATGTGAGGGTTTATGTCAATTTCAAGCTAATTTATTTCATTAAACAGCTCATTCTGCGCACGGAGGTGTGTGATTTTCCAACACAAACATGCATATATTCAAGACCATCAATTACATCCTGCAACATTCATTTTAGAGTGTGTATCTTCTTTTTAACATCTTTCCATGAATAATATCCAGCAGCATGGACCTTGAACACTGATGATTCTGGCTAACTCGTTTATCCTTTGCTTGAAATTACAGGATCAGTCTAGCCAGAATTTATGAGAACCAGACCTCAGACCTCACATAGCTCACATATTAGACCATTAGGCATCTAACTACCTCTGAACAATTTCAATGCATTATCTCGCCTTTTCCCTGGGGCACAAACTTCACTCGTCCATACTTTTAATATATTTTGTCTGCATGAAGCAGATCGACTTATTACATGCCGGCAGATCACAACTTACAGACATTTCATTGCCCTACGACGATGCAGTGACCGCCTCCGTTCTCCGCTCCAAAACGCAGCCAAAGGGAAATCGTCGATACCGCAATATCTATAAATTACCTGCTGGTTTATGGAAAGCCTATCGATAATTTTGCCTACACAGTAACCATTTTCATATGGCCCCACACGCAGACCTTTACCAAGGGACCACCATGCTTCTGCTCTTACTTTTAATTGCTCCTCACTTCAGACCGTCTAACAAAAGAATCTTAGACAACCACCTAATTTTTTTTTTTACTCTCTCCAGGGTGACTTTCTCCCCCTTAAACATCTTTTTGTCTTTATTAACAGTTCCTCCTTGCAGTCTTCTAGGACTTCCTAGCTAAGAATTCATCCGTTCTTCACGGAAAATATTTAGTAATTTTAGATTAATTGATCCTTGAACTCTGTTAAGCCTTTTACTCGATTTGCAAAGCTATTATGTTATTTTCTTTCATTAATTTTCTTCCCCTTCACATGCTGAATGGGATGTAAGGATGATCCTATCTTGTCCCTAGAGACTGTTCATCAGCTCGCTCAATTTCCAGCTCTTAAAAAAAATAATAATAACAACAAAAATGAAGGCAGGGGCATTTAGGAATGTCACATTTTATCAGACATTATTGTGACATATGAAAAATAAAATATTAATTTTTCTTATTTTACAGGCCGTTGTTTGTTAATAGTTTTGCTAGATAGGCTGGAGTGAAGTCTCTGGACTGGTTAGTCACTGTTTCTACTTTGATTTGTCTGCGTGTGTGTGTGTGTGTGTGTGTGTGTGTGTGTGTGTGTGTCTGTGGTGTGAGTTTAAAGTATTGATTATAATTGTGCTACTTTTCTTTTCCCGATAGATGCTTAGGAAACAAGACCAAGTCACTGTTATCTAGAACAATTTTCTCATTTAGCTCCAAACTAAAACAAACGGCTGTGAGCGTCCTTAGTCTCACAGACTAGCATTGTTTTGATGGAGTCCAGTTTTCCATTCTGTTGACAAGCATCTCAATTCTTTTCAACAGCTCTGGGTGTCCACAGTGAAGAATGCGGAACCGTCATCAGCCAGGAGGCCAACGTCTCTTGGTGACAAGATACAGAGCTACCAAAGACCCAGTCCCCTGCACCCCTTTTTATCTGCCCTCACGATAACCAATAATGTAAATGAGTCTTGGCTGCAGATTGGATTCTCTTATCCTGTCTTCAGCTTGACAGTATGGAGTCTTCAGCCTAATTATGAGTTTCTCCAGAACCAAGTCAGGATGCTAAAGGGAGAGAATAAACCTTTAACAAGATCTTCTCCGAAAGGCAAACACATTCCCTTCTTACTACGTGATCAAATCTCGTGTCCTTAATTTCCACTAGTAAGTAAGATGCGCTGACAGCAGAGTGAACCGAGGGTTCCCCGGCAGGTGGCCTGACTCCTGTGCTTTCATCTGTCCTTGGCCATGGAGGGCAGATCTGTCTCACTTAGACCAAGGTTCTGTCTGCCTGCTTCCTTCCCCATTGTCTTGGCAGCGAAGAATAATGGACACCAAATCTTCCTGAGGTCGCATCTTAGCATCGGCCTCCTGTGGTTCTTCCCTATCAGAGATTTCTTTCACATCCCCTAACCTTTCCAAAACTAGACAGCCACACGGAGCTGTGAGCCTAAATGGGCAGGCCTGAGGCCTGGGAGGGTGAATGCCCACCGAGGCCGGAAAGTTCAGAGCGAGAGGCTCTGCACAGAGATAGCTCAGGGATTCAAAAGTTGAAAATATAGGTTCTATTTTGAGCTCTGCCTTGAGCATGTTGCTCTTTTTGTGAAAACTGCCAGATGTGAGAGGGAAGACTGCTTACTTTGTGGTGTGTTTGAAGAATTCTTAATCAGAGAATCTGATTAAGGCTAAGAATGAAAATCAGCTAGCAGCTCCTTTAAAACGGAATAAAGCAAATAACCAGAGTCCACAGAAAAGCCCAGGGGCATTTTGGGTTAAATTCTATTGTCTGCCTTTAAGCTGAAAAGCACCTCTACCTTTTGACAGGAAAAAAAAAAAAGGAGGCATTTTGCTAACTCTGCATCAGGAGTTAGGAGATCCTGGAGTAAGAACGTTAGGGGGGTCCAGTGTGATGCATGATTCAGAATAAGTACTGAATCACGTACTAAATGTACAGAATATGTACTAACTCATGTCTCTGAACACACATACAAGATGCTCGGGGTCCCAGGTACTCTGCTTCAGGCCACTGGGAACCGAAAGCTCATCACCTCAGCAGACAGCTCCTTCCACACTCAGATAACTTGTGCTTCAAAAGTGCTGATCGAGGTCAAGCTGAAACCTGTAGCCCTGACCTCCACCGGTCCTCAGCCCATCTTCTGACACATCCCATGGCAAGTCTACTTCCATTCATAGACAGTGTGACCCACCAAGCTCTCAATGGTGGCTCTAATTTGGGCATCCCTGCTCTTCTGTGCCCTTCTTCATATCACAGGACTGGAGAGTATCATCTGGTTGGCCATTTTCCTCTCAGTAGCTGCAGGTTACCATGGTCTCCTTTTGAGGTTGGAGCTCAGCTATCCCACGTCAATCTCATTAGTAGGATTCTCTGCTGACATTCTGGATATATGCTCTCTAAATTACTGTACTCGCTGTCATCTAAATTCCTCCTGTCACGAACCTCTGGCTTCATGTGTATATTGACTTTTCAGAGAAATAATTGTTTATATTTTATCTTCTTTACAAGTTGATCGTATTAGAGGTGGTCCATCATTACAAACCTATGGCCAACCTTTTGGCGACAGAAGAGCTTAGTGCTTCTCACTCTGAGGGACATGCATTGTTCTAAGGGCTTTCTCTGTATGCCAACTCATTACATTTCATCCAATTGAGAGCCAAAAGTGACTGTATAGAACTAAGCTAAAAAATCTGGTGAATCTATGTGTGTTTTCCCCCTGTACACAGTCATCTTACTAGATTATCAGGGTTCACCATGTTCACAGGCAGCTCACTGGTTCATTTATTTCATATATAGAGTTCTACTGTATGCAAGGCACAGGGCATCCAGAAAGGAACAAAACATGGTCACCAAGGCAACATTGTCAGAGGCCAATATAAGCCTAGTGTAATTGCTTATGCCAAACCAACGCTAACACTTAGCAACCAATGGTTTCCTCATCTAACAAGGGACTGAGCCAAGCAAATGTGGAAAGAAATGTGGCAGGGACCTAAGTAAGAGGATCATAAAGCCCACTCTACAGTGAGCATCGTAGCCGAACTGGTAAGTTTTCACTTTCAGGAAAACCAGGCCAAGGTTTTCATTTCCTCAGACACATGTTAAGGATTTCCCCTTCTTTATAATCACCAGCTCTCAGCACAAATACTTCACCAAGCCAAACACATGCAGAATTCATTCAGAAGATGAATCAAACCCCATCAAAGTGCAATTTGAGAGAGATCTGCAAAGTATAGTTCCCATCGGTTGCGTAACTAGGCAACTACTGTGTGCCTAGGCCCGTGTTGAGCTTTTGGGTTTAATTTAGTTTGTATAGTCATTCGATGAGGGGGGCAACTTTTAAACTGCCTTTGAAAAAATTGTAAAACGTTGTGGCTGCTACCTATGATAAAATAAAGACTTGGGAAGAAGGTGTCACACAGCTGGCAAGTCAAGAGTCATCAGACCCAGAACCATCTGACTCCCAGAGCAATGTTCTTCCTACCTCCCACACGGAAACAAGTTGCACCCTTTTTTTTGTCTTCAACTGCTCATTATTCAGCAAGGACATATTTTAAATGTCAGGAGAAAATAAAGGAGCAAATTTGATGTGGTACCTCTAAGGCCGTCGTCACCTCCTGCTCATAGCCAACAATTTGTTTAGGCTTCAGTTCTTTGGTTTGATTCAACTAGGTTTGGCTAGAGCAGAGCCTTCAAGATGATAGGACCAGCAGGAGGAGGAAGGGTTGGGCATGAGAGAGCAATGGAATGGGGGCAGCATGAAAAGAAACAAGCTCTAATAATAAGCACGTAACAACATTTTGTAATGACATCTATTACTTAAAACACAGACTAAAAAATCAATAGTAAGACATTTTAAAACACAGCCTAGGCACAATGCCGCATTTCTGTGGTCCCAGCACACAGGAAGTGGAGGTGAGAGAATCAGAAGTTGAAAGTCACTCTGGGATACACAATGAGTTCGAGGCCACCCCTAGCTGCTTGGCAATATTCAAAATAAGCTAACAGAAAAAGTGTGCCTTCTTTGGTTCTTGATTAGGAATGGATCTCGACATTCTCATCACCACCATTCTCACACACACTAGCCAGTATAAATTAAGCAGGAAGCTGTCCAGCTCCAGAGCTGCCGATGAAGCTAGATGGATCCTTCTTTTGTGGACTTGGTGCTATGCCACTTAAATCAGTCTCTTTTTTTCTCTCTCCTTTGTATCTAAATGCAACTTTTCCCATTAACCCTCCATTTGCAATTCCAACTTTTGGTGTGTACCTCTGATTTCCTCACTTCTTTACTTCTTGACTCTTCCTCACCCGAATTTGACTTCCCCCACCCACTCCTTGGACCATGAGGCTCTACATGTGTACATCTCCTCCTTACTCATTAAGGGTGCTTAAGGGTGACCTCTTCAAAAGAATGTTTTCTTGGCACTGTTCTATCTCTCTGCCCAGCTAGAATTTTCTCTATTTTCATAGCTCTTGAAAGAGGAGGCCACTTCCGGACCCCCCACTTGGCCCTTCCCTCCTTACAATCTGGCTTCTGCCCTTGTCACTCCACTGAGACCCAACAGACTCAAAGGTCACCAATGACTTCCTCATGGCCAAATGCATTGGTATTTTCTTCCATTCGACCCTTGACCTCCCCTGTAGACCCCAACAACTGTTGGTTATACATTCCTTTTTCTTTAATATCTGTTTAGAAATTCCCTTATTCTAATAGCAAGATCTTGCCAGAACACAGACACAGAGTTTGTATTTTCTCAATTTTTCTTAGTTTTCTGATACCTTCTGAGTCTTATCATTCATGAATATATCCTTTCCCAAGAATCTATCTGTATCCCTGTTGTTAACCACATTAAACCTCTAGCCATTACCTCTGGGATGGATCCTAAATCTCCTGTCCCAGCCCTTCAAGATGTCAGTTCTGCATTTCAGAATCCTCATGAAAACCTCAACCTATTAGCACGTACACACTGAACTTAGATTTTCTCACAATTTTTTATTTTTTATTTCTTTTAATGACTGCCAACATGACAATAGTCAAGTCCCACACTATAGTAACAGTTTGGATTTCTTCCTCCTTTATTGCACCTAGATTACCAAGGTCTGCAGATCCTTCCTCATGGCTGTTTCTCATACCCATCTCTTCATCTGTATCCATTATCCTAAGGTATAAGCCAACACTTTTTACTCATGATATTGGTAGGGGATGCAGCTCAGCAAGTGAATACTCATCAACACACACACACACACACACACACACACACACACACACACACACACACATTCATGTCACACTCACAAAGACAAAAATGAAAGATATTCCCAAAGTTTCCCACAATTTGGGCAACCTGAGTAAAGAGCATATACTAAACTGTTGATTTAACATTTTAAATTTAATATATCACATTACTTTAACCTACTCTTATCTATCCCAGTAGTTTATCTAATCAGAGAAGTGACGTGAAGTTTACACTTTCTAATATGTTCTTCAATGATGGTATTACCAAAATTTGAATACTTCTTAAAGTTACTATACATAAGTAATATACACTTCATCTTTTGAGCAAGAACTATTTAGACTGCACAAAACCTCTAACAAATATTTCCATTTCTGGATCTTTTGGACTTTTAATCAACCTGATTAAACACTTCCAAACTAATCACTAAGAATCATAACAATATCCTGGCAGCCCTTTTTGCAAACACTCCTTTTCCATCCATTCCTATCTAACATCCTAAACCAAGTTTGTCTCTAGAGTGAATACACCAACATCTCTAGACTGTTTGCCCAACATCATTTCCTGTTACTCAGATCACCTTATCTCAGGCTTTATGAAAACATAATCTCTTCTAGTCACTCTTTCCCACACTTTGACTGTCCTTGCCGGCTCCATACTCTCCCATCACTTTCAAATCTTCCCTTCCCTCCCCATCTGCAGCCTCCTTAAACCTCCACTAATTCTCTTAGCTGGAAGTAATCTTTCTTCCTTCCAACTTCCCAAAACTTCCTCCTGTGCCCGTACCTTCCTTCTGACATCCTTTCCTTTCTACTTTTAGATTTTGCTCTGTCAACACATTTTCTCTTGCCTATGTGTTTGAATTCTTTGAGGGCAGGCTCTGGTATCGCCACTTATCTTTGTATCTTCCTGTCATTCAGTGAAGAATTTGCTCCTGGGAAGGAACCCATTAAATACTTTTTGACTAAATGAACATACAAATGGGGTAACATTTGGGGACTTTTCAATTAATGTCATTTTCTAGTAGACATTTTTTCCTAACACTTCTCTGTGCTTTGGTGGTAGAGATTTGGGGAGATGAACATGGGTCTTATGTGGTTCAACTTAAATGACTTTTGCCTACCGTGACTTTCGTCTATGGAAGCCAAGTATTTCATCATTCCAGACAGATGAAGGGGGACCGTTGAGTTTTTTTGTGCCTCTTTGTTTGTTATCAATATGCGTACTTAGAAGAAATGCTAGAAGGAAGTATTACCAAATACATGATTTTATTTTTTTTGAGCTGTCTTCCCAGTACCTAACCAAAATAAATAAAATAAAATAAAATAAAAATAAAACCCACAGAAATGATATAAAATAGCAGCTTTTGAAGGGCTTACACATCTCCAGGAAGATGTTCCCTTATCACAGCTCTGAGAGCTTAGTGATACCCTCAGAGGGATGTGCTTGCTCAGAAGTGCTGCTCCTGATAATTCTCTTTCAGCAAAGACTTTCCCTCCTGCACCCTCCTTCTCCTTTTGATGAATCAGGGTCTCTGTGTGGCCCCAATCCTGAAAATACATCTCAGGATTCGGAAAGCTTTGTGTATGTCATTGTTGCTCAAATACAATGCTAATAAGCCTTCCAGTCTGAGATAAAAAAAAAAAAGCAAAACATTCAATACATTTCCTGTCTTATTGCCAATAATTTTAGGCTTGACTATCATTTCACAGATTAAATGTATTTCTTTGACATTTATGAGTGAAGGAAGGAGGATGTGAAAACAAACAAACAAACAATACCAATAACAAAGCAAAAGAATGCAGGGTTAGTCTGTGTTGTTCAGGATGTTACCTCAGGCAGAACATCAGCAGGCATCTGATGGAACCAGTTTCACAAGAATGTCAATCAGGCATTTCCTGCCTTAAGTGTGTTCTGAACTTTTGGAAATTTCCCCTCTTTCCAAATTCTTTCTGGAATAAATAGTGTTTCTACAATAGCCCAGCCCATAGGCTGAATGTCTGTGTCCTCTGAAATTCCTATGCTAAGATCCCAATCATCAATGGGAAGCTGTGGGAAAGCCAGCCTTTGACAAATGACTGACTGGATAGATGGAATTTGGATCCTTAAGACTAGTGAGAGCTTTCTTACCCTCCTACTACATGAGATGCCGTCACCAGGAGAGAGGTGGGTTCCTCAAATACACTGAATATTTCAGTGCCAGGGTCTTAGTCTCCTCTGTTCTCAAACTGTGAGGAAGGCATCCCCACTGTTTTTAAGGTTCCCATTGTACAGTGTTCTGTATAGAAGACCAAACAAACCAAGACAGTACTTAAAAGCAAGTGAAGTTTCTTTGTAGTTAACCTTGGAAATGCTATACAAGTCCTTGGATCTCCAGAACTATTGTATCCCTTTAATAGTTACTCACGCTTAGCAGTTTCTCCTTAGCACTGCCAGAGCTTAAACTGGAGGGAAAAAAATCTGTGTAGATGTTGTAAGGCACTGATTCTCAACCTTCCTAATGTTGCAACCCTTTAATACAGTTCCTCATATTGCAATGACCTCCAACTATAAAATTATTTTGCTACTATTTCATAACTGTAACTTTGCTACTGGTATGACTCATAATGCAAATAGCTGATATATATGATATCTGATAATGTGACCGGCAAAGGGGTCACAATCCACAGGTTGAGAACCTCTGCTTTAGGGTAACTACTGGCTCAGAAAGTAATCACCTCGCTCATTCTCAGCTGATGCATGCTGCCATCTTGAATACAATCAAGGATTCTAGTTGTAGGTCTCAGCTATAATGTTCAGGTACAAACCAGGTCAGAAAGGTCCGGGCCTTCATAGCTGTAGGCATTATCAGCTGACTCTCTAAGGGCTACCAAAATGACATGTTAGATGTTGAGAAATTCACAGGCTCAGAATAATAGAGCTAGAAAGGACTTGGACAGATGATTCCCTTGGGAGAGCCTGCATGTCCGAGGGGCCCCACATGTTCAATGTTCAGTTGCTTGTTCTTTATACGTGCGTGCCAACACCTCTGCCTCCAGGGCTGTCACTAGCATTTGTCTAAGAACACTCCCAGAAAAGACAAGTCCTAGATTCCATCAGGGAAAAAAGAAACAGGCAGATCCTTGTACGGGATTTGTGAGTTTTGAGTCACAGAGCCCATATGTGACTCACAGGGACAAGACCAAGAGCCTGAAGCAGAGGAAAAGCCTGCATCGCCTCTGGTGGATTTTACTCGGTGCTCACAAAGACCTCAGGGAAAGGATCCAAGGAAATCATGGTTAAAGGTTGGCTGCCAAAAGCTTATTTTATTTCGTTCATCAACACAATTATTCACACATACACCGTTTAAGAAAGCAAGGTCTTTTTGTGATTTCATCTCCAGCCCCTGCTGGGCAAAGTGGGCTTTGCTGTAAATCCTGAAAGCTGAGAGGCAGAGTCAAGGACATTTTCAGGAAAAGCAGTCCATGACAAAAGAGGAAGGGGAGAGGCCTAGGGAATGGGACATCAGGAGTCTTAGTTGACTTGACTTAGAAGGAACTGGGCCAAAGAATGAGATGTAGGAGGAGCCTGAACCTTTGGGTGGGGATGAAAAACTTGGCCCTGAGCTTCCGTGTTAAGCTCCCTTTTCCTGGGTGGGCGCTGTACTCTCAACCCCTTCCACACCACCACCTAGGTCACCATGAGCTGCTAAAGAAACCTTGATTCCACAGCGTTTCGAAGGCATGGCAAGGCATCACTCCGCACGCACGTGACTGAATGGATTATATGCCTTTCAAAGAAAGGGACTTTTATAAAGCAGTTGTGGGCCTTTTGAGAAGCTAAGAGTCACATTGGTGTTGAATTACTCATAACCTTCCCTAGTTCTGAATGTTTTCACCATATGAATTTTTAAATGAATAAATTTTGTCTGTGCATTAGATGTTTTTATTACTTTGTTAATTTTTTGTCATTTAGTGTTTTGAACACTGAGTTTTTTATTTATCTCATTCATTCATTCATTGTTATGTATCTGTGTTTTGTCTGCATATGTTTTTGTACCGTGTGCATGCAATGCTCTCAAGGCCAGAAGGCACATGCAAGATCCTGTGGAACAGGAGTTACATGTGACTGTGAGTCACCACCATGGATTCTGGGAACTGAACCGAGGTCCTCGGGAAGAGCTGCCAGTACTCTTACCACTGAGCCATCTCTCCATCTCCAAACACTGAGTTTTGATACCGTCCTTCCCAAACCATGACTCAGGCAGTTTGTTAAAAGGTTGAGAGAATACTCACAAAGAAGTCTCATATTAAGCCATGACCTAGTAGTCTGTTCCTCTAAATACACCAAAGTTTGACCCACTGTATCTATATAACTAAATTTTACCTAACTAGCTACAAGTTTTTATTATCTTGAGAAAGTTGAGATGCTAGCTTCTACAACTATTTTCTTTTATTGGATATTTTCTTTATTTACATTTCAAGTGTTATACCCTTTCCCTGTTTCCCCTCCGGAAACCCCCTAACTCATCCTCCCTCCCCCCTGCTTCTATAGGATGCTCTCCTTTCCACACATTGCGTCCCTCCTCCCTACCTTAGCATTCCCCTACACTGGAACCTTCACAGGAACAAGGGCTTCTCCTCCCATTGATGCCCGACAAGGCCATCCTCTGCTACATATGCGGCTGGAGCCATTGGTTGGTCCATGAGGGTACTTCTTCTCTTCCTCCTCATGGCCTGATTTCTGGTTACAAATCCTATCGCATCACCATTCTTACTTTACCACATAGCCTCCTTCCCCATAGATGTTTACTGACTATACAACTTCTTGAATCCCCCAGGTCAGTGCCAACAAGAATATTTTTTCTCAAATATTCTCCTGATAAGTGACACAGGTCAGCTAGATACAGAGCAGATCACATTTGACCTGAGAAAATCTTTATTTCTTCATGGATAAGACATGACCACACTAGATGTTAGAATGAACATATAAACAAATTACCATTGACTGTTTCTAAAGCCACTCAAGTGGTTTATGTGGAGACATACACTTTGTCATGTGATGCTTTCAGAATGGGCCACCATGTACATGTATTTCTTTCTTTAGGAACATCAAGTTGGAAATTGTTAGGTCCATGAGAAAAGATGAATTTGTGAGTCTTAGGTGGACAGTTGAGACATTTGGGCTATGCACTAACTTTTCTGTATAAATCCAGGCAGGGAGATCTACTCAGTCTTTCAGGAATTATTTGCTTGGTTCATGTGCAAAATGACAATAAACACAGTATGAGAAATGGAACCTTTCGTGAGGATCCTTTGGACTTTAAAGATGGCTTCAGCCTGTGTAACAGCCATTCTGCTTTCTGTGATAATTTCTAGTTCATGAAGAAAGAAGAGTTTCACAGGCCACCAACATGGCTTAGTGGAAAAGACATCGTTTATCAAGCTGAAGACCTGAGTTTGATTCCTGGGACCCACATGATGGAAGGAGAGAACCAACTCCTGAAAGTTGTCCTCCAACCATCACATGTGCACCGTGACGTGCACACACCAAAGTAGATAAATAAACACGTACAATGAATACTTCAAAGTGCAATCATTTTTTTTTAGAATTAAAGAAAAAGTTTTGCTCTATTGGTTGAGGCAAGAGTGGTGTCCTGGAACTTGTTCTGTAGAGCAGACTGGCCTCAAACTGAAAAGATCTCCCTACCTCTGCCTCTCAAATGCAGGGTTTAAGCACGCATGCACCAACATCACCCAGTGAATAAGGGCATTTCAAGATTTTCCTCAAATGAGTTTCAAGTTTACCTTTGACTACCTAAGAACTAGCTATCACTCGATGAGCTGGTTAGTTGACTGACACTACATACTTTATAGAGCAGGTGACTTGGCTTTGCATCTTCTTTCCTTTTCTTCTTTTGTTTCTTTTTTCTTTTTCTTTCTTTCTTTTTTTTGGATGCTAATACTAAAATTAATCCAATATATTCACAATCTTTTCCTTTAATGTACTTCTTGGTTGGTGATTGCCTTAATGTTTGGGAAGATTGGGATTGCTCTGAATTTTCCCGGGGACCTTTGACTTGTACCACAGAAGGTAAGGAACACGACAGGTATGCCATTTATATTTTGTCGCAAACATTTCCTTTCTTTCAGATCTCTTCATTTAAGTCTTCTGTTTCTATAATAAGTTGCCTCCTCAATTTGTCTGTAATATTTTAAGCACATGAAAAGTTGAATGGGGCCTTTAGATAACGACTTCTACTCACTTTAATATACTGTCAAAAGAGATTTTTAAATATTTCAGAAAGTTTTTAACTGCTAAAAAGCAAAAGTTTGCCATTTGCCTGAAAATTATCCAAACTATTTTAGCTTATTTGGAGTAGACATTAAAGTTATTGATTTAGGGCAAAAGAAGAGAAAGAGCTAAAGTCTTTTTAAGGGAAGCATCTCGTAAGTGCAAGAATGCATTATAGGAATAAACATACGAAATGACATTCTGTGCTCTGCACAGTCAGATCTAAAACGGAATTTCCAGACAAAGAAAGCAGAATGAACTACCAAATATATCTCTTAATTTTATCAATAGTCTCTATTGATCGAATTGCCTAAGATAACTTATAAAAGTAGAATACCTCTGGCCACAGAAATTAACTTCAAACGTCCACTCAGGCATAAATCCAAGGTAGACTCAGTTCCATCTTCACCTTCAGAAGTTTAAAATTCTAGTTTGTTTTGTTTGAGGTTAGAGATATTATTTACTCCATTAATAGTTCAGAAATGCACTGGCCTGTTGAGGTGCAATCTATAATTTAGAAGTGCTGGGACAGCTAACAGTTGTGCCATTGCAAAAATACTGCCTGGAAAAATATTTATACAAGACACTGTGTATGGAGACAATAGGAGTATTTTATAATATAGCCTTCATGGTGGATTTGCTGCAAGGAGGGATTCGGCTTTGGTTATCATGAAGGTGTTTGAGGTAAATAGTACTGTGGACATGGGATTCCAGTCACCTTGATGCTTCATAAGGTTATCCTCACGAGTGAGTAGCTTTCCTCATTCTCCTAGTGTGCTACTGAAGAAGTGAAAAAAGTCAGCTGCTGTACAGAAATGCATGAGCCTAATGTGTGTCTACAGATATACAGATATAGAATTATGTGCTTGTGGGTAAGTAATTCAGTTAGTTAAGCTAATGCTTAACACACCCAATGGCTATTGAGTACAAGCAAATGAAGGAATGGATGAGAATTGAGTGGCCACGGGAGCAGATAGGACAGCTCTCATTTTCCATGTGTCCTTGCTCATGTTTCCCTTGACCTAGAAAGTGGGAAAGCACTATTTTAGGCAAACCCCCCTAAAGTCTTCAGATTCGTTGTTTAAAATGAACCCTTTCTCTTGCTCTTTCCAAACTCACACTCTACACACAACAACACTTTTACCCCAGAAAACAAACTAATTCACAATACTGACTGTGCTTAAAGAGATTTGGGGAACCTAGGAGAAGGCCACAATGGTGGCCATTTTCATTCTTTTCTCCATCTCATTCACATCTCTTGACTTGTGCATCTCTCTGTACTTGGCCCTGGGGTTTTCTCACTGTTCAAAATGGATCAGAAAAAGAGTCAGCGGCTCCTTGAAGACATCCCAGGAGAACAGATCCACTGGAGGTGTTCCCACTCTAGAACCTGCTTTCCAGATCAAAAAAAAATAAGACAGGGAGCACCAGGTGTCCGCATCATGTGCATGTGTGTGTCCCCAGAGGTAGAAACAACTGCTGTATCACACAGAGTCAAAGCATGAAGTTGGAAAGACATACTGTTTAGAGTTCACCGGCATACAAACAAGGGCTGACTTCAGATGCAGCTGGATTATACAGGATTTGCTTAGATAGAAGTCCCTGATACTAAAAATTTTCAGAATAGACAGTACCTTAGACAATTTCCCCATGGGCATTTCAAAGAGAAATTTTGCCTGAATTACAAATATAGGCAGACAGATCTCAAAAGAATTTGTTTTTTTGGTTAATGAAAATATCTGATTCTGCTATTATGGTAGAGACTAAAGAGAGACATGTGTACTTTCAATGACAGTCTTCGGCTTAAATTCTGTGAGTAATATGAAAAAGGATTACATTTACAGACCAGCATCTATCAGTGGTTTTACCGGCTACAGATCCCTATGTACATAAAGATAGTTGTGGTTTGATTCATGGCCATCGGTTTATTAATACCAGATTTTACCTTAGGCTATTGGTTACAAGCCTGTTTAGCAGTTTTTATTCCAGGCAGATTAATATGCCTGACAGAGGGCTCTACTCACGGATGCTGTTTTGTGGCATCTACACAATTAACTTGCCTTCAGTGTACATCAGTGGCATGTTCAGTTCCTCCTAACAGCTCTACGGATGCATATAACCTCATCACGATATATGAAGCATGTCCAATAAAAGGAGCATTGATGGCTACTTTGGCTCAATATAGCAGCAAGATTTTATAGAAGCTGGGCCAAAGAAGGTGAAACCTGATCATTAAACTATGTCTCCATCCTCCGTTCTTTCCCACTGGCAGAGTCGTGTCAGAAATCACACACTGTTAAGAAAGATGTGAATGGAGATGCACACAAACTGCTTGCAAAGGAAGGATGCCTAAGTTCTTATCACTGACTGAACTTCAGAATCTAATACATATGGTATTGGTAAGCCAGCCACAAAGTATTCTGCAAATGAAGTAGGCTGGCAAAAATGTCCCATGAAATTCATTGAACAAGGGCTGGCATCTTTGTCAATCAATATGTATTCACTGGCATGTTCCCGTGTGTGTGAGCACACGTACGTGCATCCACAGCCAGTCTCCTCCATGTGCATTTGTATGGACAAGCTGCCCAAGTTAATACTGTTTGGCTATTTTTGTTGGCATGCTAAGTAAAAATGCCCTAGTGTATACAGATCCAATTACATTACTTCTTTATTGGGATATCTTTAAGTAGCTTATGTATAAATCCTATTTGGATTTGTGAACCACTGATTTCTTTTTCTGATGGGCGTATGAAAGTTTAGAATAATATAGATCATCCGAATGTCCAATGTCCTTTCAGCACTTCTGGGCTTATGAGGACAGTACATAATCACCCATTGTTGTTTAAGCCAGACTCTCACCGTGTAGTCCAGGCTGGACTGGACTCGCTGTGTAGTCCAGGCTAGTCTCGAATAATCATCCTGCCCAACCTCATTAGAGCTAGCTGGAGCTCAAACTCAGTGTCGTGTGCTGTGCGCCGAGCTATAATTTCAGCAAAAATATCATAGATGTCATACAAAACTTTCATTTTGTAATGCTATGTGTATGCTTAACCACTGTTCTCCAGTGCCAACCACTATAAATTTATACATAAATTATATATATTTATATATAAATGTATACATAAATTTTATATATCTATATATAAATTTATACATAAATTTATACATAAATTATATATATTTATATATAAATGTATACATAAATTTTATATATCTATATATAAATTTATACATAAATTTGCCCACCAAACACACATTTCAACTTCTACAACCTTAATGTTCTAACAATAGTTGAGCTTTTTTTCAAACACACACACACACACACACACACACACACACACACACATATTCGTTTATGTGTATGTGCCTGTGTGAGTTTATGTGAAGCACATGGGTGAAGTTGCCTGAAGAGACCAGAAGAGTTCTTCAGGTTCCCGGAGCTCATGTTGCAGGGAGCTATGAGCCTCCTGATGTGGGTGCTGGACACTGAACCTGGATCTTACTGAGGAGGAAGAACCCCTATCTGCTCTCCCAGCTCTTCAGCCCTGACACTTCGATTTTAAAGGACATGAAATTATTTAGGCAGAAAACAGAAAGATTCGTTCTAAGAGAGGGGACATATAAGAACCTGTAAGACACAATGTCGACTCTTATTCACTAATACACTAGAAATATGGTGGAAGAAGAAAGGCTCTGTCTTGCAAGAT